>NW_007232259.1:0-7908 GCF_000164805.1 Carlito syrichta | reverse complement strand
TTTTGTCTTCTATGTCCTGGATTTGGGTTTTTATTTTGGTGATCTGTATTCTTCTGCTGATATTAGGGTTTTTGTGGTCTTGCTTTTCTAGCTTTTTTAGGTGGCTTGTTAGGCTGTTAATTTGTGATCCTTCCATTTACTTCATGTGTGTTTGTAGGGATACAAATTCTCCTCTTACTACAGCTTTCATGGCGTCCCAGAGATTTTGGTAAAATGTTTCTTCATTTTCACTTGTTTCCAGGTATCTTTTAATCTCTGTTTTGATTTTATCATTGACGGAGGAGTTGTTTAGCATCATGATCGTTAGTGTCCATGTCTTTGTGGGTTTTGGGGGGACCTTTTTGGTGTTAATGATTATTTTTATTCCACTGTGGTTCAAGTAGGTGCATGGTAAAATTTCAGTCCTTTTAAACTTGCTTATGCTTGATTTATTGCCAAGTATGTGGTCAATCTTAGAGTACGCTCCATGCGGTGATGAGTAGAATGTGTATTTTGCAGTCTTTGGATGGAGGGTTCTGTAGGTATCAATTAAGTTCATTTGATCAAGAGTCACATTGAGGTTTCAGATCTCGTTGCTGATTTTTTGTCCTGATGATCTGTCTAGTGTTGTGAGTGGGTTATTGAAGTCCCCAGCTATGATGGTATTAGAGTCGATATCTTTTTTTAGTTTACCTAGGAGCTACTTTATGAATGTTGGGGCTCCTATGTTCAGTGCATATATGTTTAGGATGGGTATTTCTTGTTGATGGATTGAACCTTTTATCATTATGTAGTGGCCTTCTGCATCTTTTTAAATTTTTGATAGCTTAAATGGTATTTTGTCTGAGATTAAGATCATGACTCCTCCTTTCTTTTGTGTTCCATTCACCTGAAAATTTGTTTCGCATCCTCTTACTTTGAGTCTGTGAGTGTCCTTTCTAATGAGGTGAGTTTCTTGAAGGCAAAATTGTTGCCTGGTGATATTTTATCCATTTTGCCATTCTATGTCTTTTCAGTGGTGCATTTAGTCCATTCACATGCGAACTAATTATTGAAAGGTGAGAGTTGATCCCTATCATAATCTTCTTACAGAGTTGTTGTTCTTCCTGTTTGTGTGTTGTCTTTCATTTGGTTTTAGAGTTGGAGCATGTGTGTTTTTAATCTTTTGCCTGTACTCTTGTGAAGAATATTGTTGTTATTTTTTCCTTTTCTTCTGTGTTCAATACTTTCTTAAGTGTTTCTTGTAGAGGTGGTCTTGTGGCAGCGTAGGTTCTTAGGTATTGGATTTCTGGGAAAGATTTCAATTCTCCCTCACTGATGAAGCTTAGCTTGGCTGGGTAGGTTATTCTCGGTTGAAATTGTTTATCTTTTAGAAATTTGAAGATAGGGCTCCAAGTTCTCCTAGCCTGGAATCTTTCAGTAGATAAATCTACTGCTCTTCTAATTGGTCTTCCCTGGTACGTAGTCTGACCTTTTTCTCTTGCAGCCTTTAGGATTTTGTCTTTTATACCTACTTTGTTTAGGCGAATTATTATATGTCTGGGAGTTGGTCTTCTCATTTATTGTCTTGCAGGGGTTCTCTGAATCTCTTGTGTTTGAATTTTTTCATTCTTGATGAGATGAGGGAAGTGTTCTTGAATGATTTCATGAAATGTTTGTTCCAGTGTGGCCTCTGTTTTCCTCTCTGCCTCAGGAAGGCCAATTACTCTTAGGTTCGGTCTCTTGAAATGTTTATTCATCTCTTGAAGGTTTTGTTCTGTCTTTTTGAACTTCTTTTTTATGCTTTTGATAGTTTGGGTTAGTTCTGTGTTTTGGTCTTTGATCTCTGAGATTCTTTCTTCTGCTTGGCTAATTCTGCTTTCCATGCTTATTAGTTTGTTATTTATTTCCATCACAGCATTCTTTACTGCTGTCATTTCTGACATCAGTTCCTTCCTATTTTCCTCTTGTCTCTCCTCAATTTTTAAAATTCTCTCTATTAATGTCTTCATGTCTGGGTTTGTTGCATGTGACCAGTCATTTTGGGGACTCTTCATTGTGTTCCCGAATCTGTTTTCTCAGTGTCTGATCTCTCAGGGGTCTGTGTGAGACCTATATTCTTCTTTTGGTTTTTCTTCATTTGTGCGGATTTTTCCCCCTCCCTACTTTTTCCTTCCCTCCATGTCACCGTTTTCTTTAATTCTGTTATTCAGGGGTAGAGGGATTGCTTTTACTTCTGTTTGTTCAATCTCCTATTCTTTATGTATACCCTCTTACTTTGTTCAATTCTGGAGTTGCACTGTCAGTTGGGGGTGGTCCTTTTTGCAGTTTTGAGATTTACTTAAGGGGGGGTTGTGATTCAAAATCTATCTGCGGGTCCTGGTATTTGCTGAGAGGTTTATGGATAATCTGAAACCCACTTCCCATTGCCTTGGAATCTGTCCATGCAGTTGGGCTGTAGGTTTACTCCCTGAAATAAAATGTGGTTAGCAGAGGGAAGAGAATGGAGCAGACAGTGGGGGGAAAAGGGGGTGGAGAGAGAAAGGAGTAAGGGGGGAAACAGACGAGTATATCAACAAATGGAGAGAGAGACCTAAACTGAAACAGATAAAAACAGTAGACCTCAGCTGCAGACTAACCAGCTCCCATACAAACAAACAAACAAACAAACAAACATACAATGATGGTAGCATATAAGCTAACTAACCACCTTATTTGTGTGCTGTTCCTCTATACAAAGATATGGTTTACAGAGAGGAGAAAAGAGAAGAAAAGGAAGAGAAAAAAAGGAATAAAACTATAGGAATAGAATCAAGTCATTAAATGAACAGAACCAATCGAGCATACTCTGAGACTTTTCATTTAAGTCCAATGTCCTTTCAGCTCTGATTTCTAGCTTTCTTTTCTAGCTGGTAAATTAGTTCACAGTTAGGGTCAGTTGCCTCTGGCCTGCTGTGAAGGACAGTTCAGATCACTCTCTGTTCACCACTCAAATCTGGCCCATGTCTCTTTTTGAAGCTTGTTTCTCCTGTTTTGGTGTTGTTACCTTGAATCGCAAGCAGGTGGTGCTATCTCAGCTGCTTGCCCCAGAGGGGGTGGGGCCGTACATGAGTCGGCTGATGGAAGCCTGCCTCAGGGCACATGGGAGGAAACTCACGGCCAGCAAGACATCACAGTGGCAGCAGAGGTGGCAGTGATCCCAGCAGATCTTCCTGCAGGGGCTTCAAGGACTGAAGTCGTGGATTGCCTCAGGCACGGGTGGCGTGATGCACTATTGCTGCCTCAGAGGCCACGGCGGTGCTGGCGGTGGCTGCTGTGTCTGCCGCTGCAGTGGCTGTTCAGACCGCTTGACCCAGCAGTGGCAATGGTCGAGCTCCATGTGCAGAGCAGGCTGCCAACTTTGGGGTCTGCAACCCCCAGGGAGAGAGCCAGGGACACTCCACATTCTCCTTTGCAAAGTGTTTCATAGATTAGGCTGCTCCATTGCCATCTTGCCGGAAGTCCTGAATTGATTTTTAAATCTTTTAGGAATCACCACACTGTTTTCTATAGAGACTACACTAGTTTGCACTCCTACCAACAGTATAGAAGTGTTCCCTTTTCACTGCATCCTCTCTAGCATCTGTTGCTTTTTGAGTTATTGATGATAGCCATCCTGATAGGAGTTAGGTGGTATCTCAGTGTAGTTTTAATTTACATTTCTTTAATGACTAGTGAGGCTGAGCATTTTTTCATGTATCTATTGGTTGCTTGTATGCTTTCTTTTGAGAAGTATCTATTCATATATTTTACTCACTTTGTAATGGGCTGTTTGTTTTTTTTTTCTTTTCGGCCCATTTGAGTTCCTTGTAGATTCTAGATATTAGGCCTTTGTCAGACATACAGTTGGCAAATATTTTTTCCCAGTCTGTGGGCTGTCTCCCTGCTCTCTTGATGGTTTCTTTGGCTTTGTAGAAGGTTTTCAGTTTGATGAGGTACTACTTGTCTATCTTATCTCTTAAGGTATGGACACTTGGGGTTTTGATTGGGAATTGGTTGCCAGTTCCAATTTTCATAAGGATGTCTTCTGCATTTTCTAAGGTTCTTATAGTTTGAGGTTTTACACTTAGTTCTTTGATCCATTTAGAGTTGATTTTTGTATATGGTGATAGGTAGGGGTCCTGTTTTAATCTTCTGCATGTGGTCAGCCAGTTTTCCCAGCACCATTTACTGAATAGGTTCTCCTCTCCCCAGTCATTGGTGGTGGAGGCTTTTTCAAAGATGAGTTGGTTGAGAAATTAAGGTTTTGCTCTGGAATCATTATCCTTTTCCATTGGTCTATATGCTTGTTCTTGTACCATACCCACTTTCATCCCTTCTTTTCAACATAGTTTTAGCTAGAGCAATCAGATAATCAAAGTAGATCCTAGCTAGAAGAAGTCCTAGCTAGAGCAATCAGATAATCAAAGTAGATCGGGGTATCCAAATAGGAAAAGAGGAAGTCAAGTTATGCCTCTTTGCAGATGACAAGATTCTATACCTTGAAAACCCAAGGGAATCTGTCAAAAACCTCCTTGCACTGATAAAGGACTTCAGAAAAGTCTCAGGTTATAAAAATCAATGTGTAAATACAGTTGCATTTCTATACACCAACAAAAAACAAATGGAAACCCAAATAAAAAGAACAATTCTATTCACAATAGCCACAAAAAAATCAAACACCTTGGCATCTTCCTAATCAGACATGTGAAAGACCTTTACAATGAAAACTACAAAACACTGCTCAAAGAAATCAAATATGACACAAATAAATGGACAAATATTCCATGCTCATGGATTGGAAGAATCAACATTGTTAAGATTTCAGTCCTACCCAAGGCAATCTACATATTTAACACAGTTTCCATTAAATTACCAGCAACATTATTCTCAGACCTGGAATGACAATACAGGAATTAATATGGAAACATAAACGATCACAAATCACCAAAAGAATCCCCAACAAAAAGAACAACAAAAGCAAACAAACAAACAAAGCAGGAGGTATCACACTCCCAAATTTTCTTATAAAGCTACAATAATCAAAACAGAATTCACAATTTTTGATGAATAAATTCCATTTTTTTGGGTCCTTCCTTGTAGAAATGCAACTAATAGTTAATGTTGGCTCTGTATCCTAGGACTTTACTGAAGTTGCACTGCTTTTGTGGCATCCCAGAAGTTTTGCAGTTTTGTGCCTCTATTTTCATTTGTTTCAAAAAATGTTTATTTTTGTCTTGATTTTGTTGTTCACCCCAAAATCAATTAGGATTAAGTTGTTTAATTTTCAAGTATTTGTGTGTTTTTGAGGCTTCATCTTGGTGTTGATTTCTATTTTTCTTCCACTGTGGCCAGAGAAGATAATTGATGTGATTTTGGTTTTTTGGAATATAGTCAAGCTTGAATCATGACTGAGTATATAATCAGTCTTAGAGTATGTTCCATGTGTAAATGGGAAGACTATATATTCTGTGACTGTTGGGCGAAAAGCTCTGTTGATATCTATTAGCTCTAATTGCTCATGTGTCAAATTTGATTCCAGGACTTCTTTGATAGTGCTCTGCCTTGATGATCTGTTAAAGTTGTTAGTAGGGTGGTGATGTCCCCACTATTATTGTGTGACTGTGTGTCCAATCTTAGATTAGGTAGCATTATTTTGTAAGTCTGGGTGAGCCTATGTTGGGTGTGTATTCATTTAAGGCAAATATGTCTTCTTTTTTAAATGAGTCCTTTTTCTTTACATAATGTCCTTCACTGCCATTTTCTACTTGTATTGATTCAAAGTCTATTATATCTGATATAAGAATAACAACTTTTGCTCTCTTTTGTTTTTCATTTGTATGTAAGATTTTTCTCCATCTCTTTACTTTGAGCTTATGGGTGGCATTAGAAGTGACATGGGTCTCCCAAAGACAGCAAAAGATAGGTCATATTTTTAAAAATCTAATTTGCCACAGTTTTTTTTTTTTTTGAGACAGGTTCACTCTTGCACAGGCTGGAGT
Source organism: Carlito syrichta (assembly GCF_000164805.1). Lineage (NCBI taxonomy): Eukaryota > Metazoa > Chordata > Mammalia > Primates > Tarsiidae > Carlito > Carlito syrichta. Next base: position 1,930 of record NW_007232259.1, on the reverse strand, counting down.
GCAGTGGTATGATCCTGGTTCACTGCAACCTTGATCTCCTAGGCTTAAGCAATCCTCCCACCTCAGCCTGCCAAGTAGCTGGGATGACAGGCACATGCTACCATGTGCAGTTAATCTTTTTTTTTTTTTTGTAGAGATAAAGTCTTCTTATGTTGCCCAGTGTGCAAGTGTTTTTCCTGCCTTGGCCTCCCAAAGTGCTGGATTTACAGGCATGAACCACTGTGCCAGGCCCCACTCTATGCCTTTTAAGTGGAGCATTTAGGCTCTTACTGCTCAAGTTAGCTATTGATAGGTGAGGATTTGTTTCTGTCATAGTGTTGTTTAAAAGTTGCTTTGTGTTCTCAGCATTGTGGTTGATTTGTGTGGTCTGTAACCTATGTGCTTATGTGTGATTTTGTATTAGGTGATATTGTTCTTTTGTTTTTTGTGTTTAAAATTCCCTTAAGCATCTCTTGTAGGGCTGGTATGGAGGTGACAAATTTCCCTAGTGCTTGTTTGTCTGGGAAGGACTTTATTTCTCCTTCATGTATGAAGCTTAGTTTGGTGGAGTAAGAAAATCTTGACTGGCATTGCTTTTTTTTAAGAATGCTAAAAATGGGTCCATAAATTCTTCTGGCTTGTAAGGTTTTGCTGAGAGGTCTACTGATACTCTGGTGGGTCTCCCTTGGTAAGTGGTTGTACCTCCTCTCTAGCTCCTTTTAAGATTTGTTTTTCTTTCATGCTGACCTTGGATAGTTTGATGACTAAGTACCTTGGTGATGGTATGGTCATCTCATATAGTATCTATCAGGAGTTCTTAATTTCTTGTACATGCATGGCAGCCCATCAAAAAGATAGGGGAAGTTTTCTTAGTTATGTCTTAAAAAGCTTGTTTCAGGCTTTGTTCATTGAAAAAAATTAAAAAATTTTTTTTGTCTTATTGGGTTAATTCAGAAGATTGCTCCTCAAGTTCTTCTGCTTGGTCAAGTATGTGGTTAAGGCTTGAAACTGCTTTGAAATTTCTGAAGTAAATTCTTCCATTTCAGAATACCAGTGTGGTTCTTTCTTTGGCTGTCCATGTCAGCTTTCAAATCTTGGACTCCTTTCATGGCCTGTTTTATTTAGGTATCCACTTCTTCTTAGCTCTTGTTGCATTTCTTTGCCATCCGTATTCTAAATTCTATTTCTGTAGTTAGGAGCAATTCATTTTGGTTAGGGTCCATTGCTCATAATTTGGTGGGATCCTATTTAGGTGTTAACACTCTGGCTTTGGGTGTTGCTGGTGTTCTTTCACTGATTCTTCTCATCTGTGGGAGCACTCTCTTCTCTTTTTATTTTTTGATTATTATTATTATTATTTTTCTCATTAATCAGTATTTTTTTATTATGGTTTTGTGGGGTACAGTTAAGGGTTAGGTGTACAATGACGTTTCATTCAGGCACCCTGTAGATAAGAAGTGTTTTCCCATCCCCCGACAGATATTTGCTACTGTTAATCCCATCCCCCTCCCACCCATAGTTTCCCAGTACCATCCGTCATTTTCTCATAGTATTGCATTGGATGTTCAAGGTCCATTATATGAGTGAGAACATGTGATATTCGGATTTTTGTTTTTGTGAGAGGTCACTCAGTATTATAGACTCTAGTTCCATCCAGGTTGCAGCGAAATTCATGATTTTGTTCTTTTTTATGGCTGCGTAGTATTCCATCGTGTATATGTACCACATTTTTGAAATCCAGTCCTCTTTTGATGGGCAGCATGGTTGTTTCCAGGTTCTTGCTATTGTGAACAATGCTGCGATAAACATACGTGTGCAGGTATCTTTTTTATAGAGTGATTTGTATTCTTCAGGGTATATTCCCAGTACGGGGATTGCAGGGTTCATATGGAAAGGTCAATTTTTAGAGCTTTTAGGATCGCCACACTGCTTTTCCACAGAGGTTGCACTA
>NW_007232258.1:6616-45732 GCF_000164805.1 Carlito syrichta | reverse complement strand
CAGGGAGATGCAAATCAAAACCACACTGAGATACCACCTAACTCCAGTCAGAATGGCAATTATCAACAACTCAAAAAATAACAGCTGCTGGAGAGGGTGTGGTGAAAAGGGAACACTTCTACACTGTTGGTGGGAGTGTAAACTAGTGCAACCTCTGTGGAAAGCAGTGTGGCGATTCCTAAAAGCTCTAAAAATTGACCTTCCATATGACCCTGCAATCCCCCTACTGGGAATATACCCTGAAGAACACAAATCACTCTATAAAAAAGATACCTGCACACGTATGTTTATCGCAGCATTGTTCACAATAGCAAGAACCTGGAAACAACCATGCTGCCCATCAAAAGAGGACTGGATTAAAAAATGTGGTACATATACACGATGGAATACTACGCAGCCATAAAAAAGAACAAAATCATGAATTTCGCTGCAACCTGGATGGAACTAGAGTCTATAATACTGAGTGACCTCTCACAAAAACAAAAATCCGAATATCACATGTTCTCACTCATATAATGGACCTTGAACATCCAATGCAATACTATGAGAAAATGACTGATGGTACTGGGAAACTATGGGGGGGAGGGGGATGGGATTAACAGTAGCAAATATCTCTCGGGGGATGGGAAAACACTTCTTATCTACAGGGTGCCTGAATGAAACGTCATTGTACACCTACCCTTAACTGTACCCCACAAAACCATAATAAAAACTACTGATTAATGAAAAAAAATAATAATAATAATTTCTGGTTCTATCTCATTTATATACAGAATATAATCAATACCTTTACTTATTTAAATAATTTGTTGCCCCTTGCCATTTTTATCCTCCATACCTAAATGATTTTTAAATATTAAAATACTGTTTCTTTCTCTGTCATATTTTCTGGGAGTACACTTTCTAATTTGTTGTTTTATTTTTTATTGTGTTCAGCCATTTCAAATTTACATGTAGACACATCTGTCTTTCTTCATTTGTCTTCTGTGAATTGTTCTATTGTTACACCGAAAAAGATTTTCTCCACCAAGATTATCTGTTTTCTGAATTTCAAACCTTTAAGATATTAAAAGAATGATACAGTAAACCTCCATCTGTCCTTCCTCAGATTTACAAGTTATAAACATTTTGTCGTATTTACTTTATCTCTGTTTTTCTGTCTCTCAAGTGGTTGTTAACCAATTTGAGGGTTAGTTGTAGTAATCATGACACTTTAAAAACCTTTACTTTGTATCTCCTAAGGCAAATGTTAGTCTCTTACATAGGTACAACATAATCATCACACTCTGGAAACATTTAGCTGATATAATACTAGTATCTAATATATAGCTCATATTCAAATGCTCCATTGTTCCAATGAATTGTCCTTTAAGACTTATTGATTTCAATCCAAAATCCAATCAAGGATGACGCATTTTATTTTTTTGGCATGGTCATCATGAAAATTTTTCAGTAAATAAATTCTGAACTATTGGAAATAGCATGGTTTCTCATATATGGTGAGGTCTTAAATTTGATGTTGTTTCACATCATTGTGGATTTTCTCCAACACTGTTACTGATATATTTTTCTCTTTTTCTTTGATTTGTGTTGCTTGTGTTTCTATACATAAAATTCTCTCTCTGTCTCTCTCTTTCTCTCTCTCTCATACACACACTACACATACATACTCACACACCAACACACCCATACTATTTTTATTGAACTCATATTCTAGTACTCAGGGTTTAATTATTATAACTTCATAATTTGCTTTGATGTTCAGTAGTGGTTTTTAGCTTTATCCCTTTAAAAAAGTTCTTTATTACTTACTTCAAATAAGCAGATCTTACTGAAATTGTCAAATTGAGGTCATCCACATCTTTAGGCTCACAAATACCACCTAACTATCCCATATTTTATACAATTTTCTTTTTCCCAAAGAAAACAATGCATCAATTTGGTAAGAATTGACATGTTTACAATATGTGATACTTTCCTCCAGGACTTCAGCATTTTTGTCCGTTTATTCACCTTCTGTTCAGCACAGTTATTTAATACCCACTTTGCCAAGTCCTGTGCTGGTGACTGAAGATATTTCTTTATATCCCCCAGTAGAATTTTTTTTCACCTAAAGTCAGTCCTGTGCGTTTCTTATTTTTGTTACCCTTAGCTATTTTTAAAGTACTCTGTTCTAAAAGGATTTTTTATTACATCTTCTAGCTTGTTTTTCATGGTGTACAGTTTGTTTATTTCTATCTTCTATCAAACTTCTTTACTGAATTCTTTTATTAACTTGAAAAGCTTTTCAATTGATTCACTTTGATATATTAGGTCACAGTCATATTATCTAAAATGATGATCAATTATTTTCCTTTCTGAAATGTATATCTTCTGTTTTTTGTCTTATTGTGTTGGTCAGAATTATTCCATTTTAGATGCACATTTTAGAGGTAAAGTGAATTTTTCAGCAAGACAGAGCAGCAAGTGGTAGCGCCAGAACTAAAACCTTCACCTTAGAAAAGGTCACCAAATCAAGGTCATCTATCCAAACATTGCCTAACTGACCCCATATCTATCCAGCTACTTTTTCTCAAAGGAAAGTTGACATTTGCTGTGATTGCAATCCTCTCTTTAAAAAACCTTGAACTTTTAAGTGTCCTAAATGATAATAAATAACATGGAGAAAAATTAAGTGGGGAAGTGTAGCAGGATATATTGTGGGTTTAGACTGCTATTTTAAATATGGTAGTCAGATAAGATTTCACAGGCAAAGGTGAAGAAACAAGCATTCCAGTGAATAGCAAGGGCAAAGGCCTTGACATGGGAGCATATCTAGGGTGTTCAAGGCAGCAAAAAGGCCAGTGTAACTGGAGAAGAATTACAAGAGTGAGGTCAGAAAGTTCATAAGAGCAGGCGTGGTAGACATTGTAAAGATGTTGTCTTTTACTCTAAGTAAGGTGGGAGTCATAGGATGGCATTGAGCAGAGGAGTGTCATGACCTGATTCATGTTTCTAAAGGATCACTCTGGCCACTATTTTGCCAATAAATTGTTGGGAGCAAAAGTGGAAACAGGGAGACCAGTTGGGAGGCTACTACAGTAATTCAGTGGAGGCTTGGTTTAGGGCTGTAGCTATGGAGATGTTAAGAAGTGGTCAGAGTCTAAATACACAGTATATTGACATCAGAGCCACAGGAATTGCTTATAGACTGGATGCATGGTGTTGTGAAAGAGAGAAGAGCCATGTATGAGGGAAAAATATAGGCGGGCAATAGCCAAGTCCTCTACATTTTGACTTAAAACACATTTCAAACCCAGTACACACTCAGTAAAAGCTAGTTATACTTCTAAATATTGGAGAAGAGGATATAAAACTGTAGCCAGCAGCAAATGGTTGTCTTGTTTCTCTTTGTAAACTTTATTTTGCATTTATGTGAAGATAAGTAAATCTTGCTTGAATTCTTCAGTTGAATCTTTATGGTTCCTTTCCACAGCATATTTTTCTTCCTTTAAATTTCTACACCAAATGCAATTTTATTAAATGCATCAAATGCAACTCAATCACAGGAGAAGAATCTGAATGGAAAACAAAACCACTCTTTCATGTCTATTTCATGAATATTGTAATAGTAGTGCATGCAACAATTGGGTAGGCACCAGCCAACGTTTATGGAACACTTTCTAGGATGTACTTTCTAGACACATTATCTCATTTTGTCCTCACATTGCCCTGTAGGCTCCCCCCTCTTCAGAATCCTTCCCTGGCAGTGTTCATCTCTCTGTCCTCACTTCACTGATTGTGGTGAATAGTTAATATTTGTTTCCACCTTGGTTCTAAGCTCCTGGCACCCAATGGTCAGACTGCATTCAAATTTGCAATTGCTACACTATAGTCACTCAATAAATGACTAATGAATAAATATATGAAAGATAGATGGATGGGGCCATAGGTCACATAGCTACTCAGAGGCTGAGCAAAGATGTACATGCACCTTCTGACACTAATCTGCCAAATGTACACCTCCCCCCATTTCTTTGTCTCCTCTGAGAGCTATTTTGACTACACAAATAGTGAATAAAAACAGGAATTCCCAGAGCCTTGAAATAAAGGTTGGATAACTAAGACATATCATTGTAAATTTCAGCTCCATAGTTCTGAGTGACCTTTAAGTGGGGAATGTAATTGCAAAGCTAGATTCTGCTGGGGATTACAAAGCTCACATTTGTTTCTTTGACCATCTTGTTCAATAACCCCAATGGTTTGTCATAGCATTTTTGTATTAAAATTTGTGCATACTTAAATGCTAGAGCATAGACTTCTGAAGGGATAAAGAACATTCACAATTACTCAGTTCATTTCTCTTATTTAACACCTTTATTGAGATATAAGTTATACAGCATAAAATTATAACCATTGTAAGTCTTTAATGTATATAATTCTTTAATGTGTATAATTCTTTAGTGAAAGTGTAGTGTTGTGCTACCACCACCATTATTCCCTTTTAGAATATTTTCATCACACCATAAAAATCCCGGTTGATTCTTATTCCCAACTCCATTTCCAGTCATTTACTAATATGATTCTTATCTCTATAAAATTGCTTCTTCTAGACATTTAATATGAACAGAATCATACAATATATAGTCTTCTGCATCTGACTTCTATCATTTAGCATTATGTTTTGAGCTTCACCCATGTTGCAGAATGCAGCAGTAGTTTCTTTTACTGCTGAATAATATTCCATTGTATAGATATACCATATATTGTTTATCGATTCACCAGTTGATGAACATGTAGATTGTTTGCATGTTTTGGCTATTATGAATAATGCTGCTGTGAACAGTTTTATACACGTTTTTGTGTGGGCATGTGTCTTCATTTCTCTTGATTAGATACCTAGGAATGGAATGGCTAGATGAATGGTAGTTTTAGTTTACCTTTGTAAAAAAAAAACTGCCAGACCATGTTTTAAAGTGAATGTATCATTTTACCTTTCCAACAGTGATATATGATGGTTCCAGTTTTTCCTCATTCTTATCAATATTTATTGTCTGTCTTTTGACTGATAGCAATTCTAGTGGCTGTGTGTGGTGATTTCTTATTTTTAAAATATATTTGTTTATTATTATTTTTATTTTATATAGGCATTTTATTGACTCTAAAACTATCATAGCTGGACTTAAATACCCCACTCACAACCCTAGACAGATAATCAAGACAAAAAATCAGCAAGGAGATCTTGAACCTCAATGTGATTCTTGACCAAATGGACTTAATTGATACCTACAGAACACAGAATATACATTCTACTCATCACCACATGGAACGTACTCTAAAATCAACCACATCCTTGGCCAAAAATAAAGCATAAACAAATTTCATAAGATTGAAATTCTGTCATGCCTCTTCTCAGACCACGGTGGAATAAAAATAAATATCAACATCAACAAAGTTCCCCCAAAACCTGCAAAGACATGGACACTAAACAGCATGAGCTAAGCAACTCCTGGGTCAACATGGAAATCAAATCAGAGATTAAAAGATACCTGGAAACAAATAAAAATGAAGAAACTTCTTACCAAAACTTCTGGGATGCCATGAAAACGGTAGTAAGAGGGGAATCATATTGCTACAAACACACATGAAGAAAACGGAAAGATCACAAGTTAACAGCCTTACAAGTCACCTAAGGAAGATGGAAAAGCAAGGCCACCAAAACCCTAACTTCAGCAGAAAAACCAGATCAACAAAATAAAAGCCCAAATCTGGGACATAAAAGACAAAAAGATAATACAAAAAAATTAATGAAACAAAAAGCTGGTTCTTTGAAAGGATAAACAAGATTGATGGTCCCCTAGCTAGACTGACCAAGAAAAAGAGAGAAAAAGCCCAAATAAACACAGTCAGAAACACAAAAGATGAAGTCACAACTGACCCTGAAGAAATACAAAAGATTATCAGAGACTACTATGTACACTTGTATGGAAACAAACTTGAAAACCTAAAGGAAATAGAGGACTTACTGACATCACACAACCTCCCCAGGTTGAAACAAGAAGAAATCAAGACCCTAAATAGGCCAATAACAATCCAGGAAATTGACTGTGTTATAGGAAAACTACCTACAAAAAAAAAGCCCTGGACCAGATGGCTTTCCAGCAGAATTCTACAAAACATACAAGGAGGAACTGATACCAATCCTTTGAAAGGATGATTGAGAAAAATGGAACTCTCCCCAAATCATTTTATGAAGCTAACATCACATTGATACCCAAGCCAGGTAAAGATCCAACAAAGAAAGAGAACTACAGGCCAATATCCTTGATGAACTTAGATGCTATAATTCTCAACAAGATCCCAGAAAACTGTATTCAACAACACATCTCACAAATCATCCACCACGACCAAGTAGGCTTCATTCTTGGGATGCAAGACTGGTTCAGCATTCGTAAGACCATAAACATAATTAAATACATCAACAGACATAAAAACAAAAACCACATGATTATATCATTAGAAGCAGAAAAAGGTTTTGGTAAAATCCAGCACCCCTTCTTGATAAAAACACTTGAACATCCAGGCATACCTCAAAATAGTAAGAGATATCTACAAGAAACCCATAGCCAGCATACTGCTAAACAGATAGAAATTGGAACCATTTCCCCCTGAAAACCGGAACAAGACAAGGATACCCACTGTTACACCTTCTGTTCAACACAGTTTTGGGAATCCTCGCTAGAGCAATCAGAAAAGAGAAGACGATCAGGGATATCCAAATAGGAAAAGAGGAAATCAAATTATCCCTCTTTGCAGATGACATGATTTTATACCTCAAAAACCCAAAAGAATCTGTCAAAAACCTCCTTGCACTGATAAAGGACTTTGGCAAAGTCTCAGGGTATAAAATAAATGTGTAAAAAAAATTGCATTTCTTTACACCAATAACAAACAAACGGAAACCTAAATAAAAAGCACAATTCCATTCACAATAGCCGCAAAAAATGAAATTCTTCGCATCTTCCTAACAAGAAATGTGAAAGACCTTTACAATGAAAATACAAAACATTTCTCAAAGAAATCAAAGATGACACAAACAAATGGAAAAATATTCCATGCTCATTGATTGGAAGAATCAACATTGTTAAGATGTCCGTTCTACCTAAGGCAATCTACAGATTCAACGCAATACCCATCAAATTACCAGCTGCATTCTTCTCAGACCTAGAGACAACAATACAGGAATTCATATGGAAACATAAACAACTACGAATAGTCAAAACAGTCCTCAACAACAACAATAAAAAAACAAAGCACGAGGTATCACACTCCCAGACTTTAAACTTTATTATAAAGCTATAATAATCAAACCAGCCTGGTATTGGTACAAGAATAGGCATATAAACCAATGGGATAGAATTGAGATTCCAGAAGCAAAACCTCAATTTCTCAACCAATTCATCTTCAACAAAACCTCCACCAGCAACCACTGGAGAGAGGAGAGCCTATTCAGTAAATGGTGCTGGGAAAACTGACTGACCATATGTAGAAGACTAAAACAAGATCCCTACCTAGCCCTATACACAAAAAAATCAACTCTAAATGGATCAGAGAACATAATGTAAAACCTCAAACTATAAGAGCCTTAGAAAATGCAAGAGACAGCCTTATGCAAATTAGAACTGGCAACCAATTCCTGATCAAAACCCTAAGTGTCCATGCCATAAGAGATAACATAGACAAGTCGGACCTCACCAAAGTGACACGCTTCTGCAAAGCCAGTGAAGCCAACGTATATCTGACAATGACCCAACATCCAGGATCTACAAGGATCTCAAACATGGCAAAAAGAAAAAACCAACAGTCCTATTACAAAGTGGGCAAAAAAATATCAGACACTTCTCAAAAGAAGACATATGAGCAACCAATAGATACATGAAAAAATGCCCAGTCTCACTAATCATCAAAGAAATGCAAATTAAAACCAAACTGAGATACCACCTAACTCCAATCAGGATGGCCGTCATCAATAACTCAAAAAACAACAGATGCTGGCAAGGATGTGGAGAAAAGGGAATACTTCTACACTGTTGGTGGGAGTGTGAACTAGCGACCTCTGTGGAACACAGTGTGGTGATTCCTAAAAGTTATAAAAATCGAGCCGGGCCCGGTGGCTCAGCCTGTAATCCCGTGCCTTTGGGAGTCTGAAGTGAGTGGATTGCCTGAGCCCGCGGGTTTGAGACCCGCCTGGGCAGCGAGACCTCATCTCTACAATAAATCAAACAAAATCAGCCGGGTGTGGTAGCGTGCACCTGTAATTCCGGCTACTTGGAAGGCTGAGGCAGAAGGATCGCCGGAGCCCAGCAGGTCGAGGTTGCGGTGGCGGGGAGCGGCCACTGCACTCCAGTCTGGGCGACAGAGTGAGACTCCAACTCAAAAAAAAAAAAAAGTTATAAAAATCGACCTTCCATATGACTCCACAAACTCCCTACTAGGAATATACCCAGAAGAACTCAAATCACTCTATAAAAAAACTACCTGCACATGTATATTTATCGCAGCATTGTTCACAATAGCAAGAACATGGAACCAACCATGCTACTCATCAAAAGAGGACTGGATTTAAAAAATGTGGTACATATACACAGTGGAATATTATGCAGCCATAAAGAACAAAATCATGAATTTCTCAGCAACCTAGATGGACTTAGAATATATAATACTGAGTGATCTTTCAAAACAAAGGACTGAGTATCACATGTTCTCACTCATAAGTGGACCTTGAACAACTATCATAATACTATAAGAAAAAGATTGACAGTAGCAGGAAACTGTGGGGGGGTCTGGGAGGTGGGATTGGCAGTAGTGGAAATCTGCCTGGGGAAGGGGGAGCACACCGCATCAACAAAGGTAACTGCATAATGAATATTTGTGTATTTAACCCTGAATTGTACCGCACATCTTTAAAATAAAAACATTAAAAGTTAAAAAAATAAATAAAATAAGATATATTTTCTTTTTATTATTGTTAGTTTTATTTTATATATGTATATTTTTAAAGGGATGAAATCTCGCTATCTTGTCTAGGCTGGTCTGAAACTCCTGGACTCCTTTCACAGCGTCCCAAAGTTCTGGGATTACAAACATAAGTCACCACACTCAGCAAAATTTATATTTTCTTAACAATTAATGATGCTGATCATTTTTTCATTAGCTTACTTGTATTTCATCTTTGGTGAAATGTACAATCAATATTTTTGATATTTTAAATTGGGTTTTTTGTCTTATTATTGAGTTGTAATGTTTCATTATGTATGTTGAATGTAAGTCTTTTCATACATATGATTTGGAAACATTTGCTCTCAGCATGTGACTTGTGTTTTAATTTGTTTAATAGTGATTTTTGAAGCCTAATTTTAAGAATCTAATTATAGCCATTGTATCTTCTTTTTCTAATGGAGCATGCTTTTGGTGTTGTGTCTATATGCTTTATTTCAAATCAAAGGCCATGAACATTTTCTTCTGTTTTCTCCTAGGAGTGTTATAGTTGTAACTCTTACATTTAAGACTATGATCCTCTTTCTGTTAGTTCTAGTGTATATTGTGGATTTAAATTTGGATTTTCGCATTTGGATATTCAATTGACCCAATACAATTTTCTGCGAAGATTATCCTTTTATCATTGAATTGTCTTGGCATCTTTCAGAAGTAACTTGATCATAAATGTAGGAGTTTATTTCAGGACTCTCAATTGTCTTTCACTGATCTGTGTGTCATTCTTCTACCAGCACAATGCTGTATTGATTTCATAATTTATGAAATCAGAAACTGTAAGTCCTACAACTTTGTTCTTACTTTTTGTCTATTTTGGGTCCTTGCATTTCCATATATACTTCAGAATCAGCTTGTTCATTTTTGCAAAGTCTCCTGAGATTCTAATAGGCATTGCACTTAATCTGTAGATAACTTTGTAGACAATTTCCATCATAACAATATTGATTAATCTAATCCATGAACATAGAATGTTTCTTCACTTATTTATATCTTCTTCAATTTATTTTACCATTTTTACAAATTTCAATATATAAGTATTGAAATCATTTCTTTTGTCAAATTTATTTCTAAGTATGTTTTGATGTTATTGTGAATGGAATTGCTTGCTTGATTTCATTTTCAGATTGTTCTTTACTAGTGATAAAAAAAATGAAATTGATTTTTATATATTGATCTTATATCCTGTGACTGTTAAAATTGTTTGTTAGTTCTACTTGGGGTGGGTGTGTGTGTGTGTGTGTGTGTGTGTAGAAAATTCTTAGTATTGCCTACTTACAGGATTATGTCATCAGCAAACAGAAAATTATACTAGTTAATTAATTAATTTTGTCTTATTTCACTGACTAGAATCTACATTGCAATATAGATCATACATCCTTGTCTTGATTCTGATTTTGGAGGGAAAGCATTTCATTTTTTACCTTTGAGTATGATGATAGCTTTACATGTTTTATAGAAAGCTTTATTCAGGTGAAGAAAGCTTCTTGCTTTTCTTTCTATAGTAATTTTTATTGTAAATATATATTGTTTTTAATAAAATGCTTTTTCTGCATCTTTTGAGAAGATTGTGTGATTTCTGTCCTTTATTTTATTAATATGCTATATTATATTAACTGAGTTTTGGATATTAAACTAACCCATTCTCCTGGGATAAATATCACTATTTTCTGTGTTACTAGATTTAGGTTTGGTAATATTTGGTTAAATATTTTGGTACCTATATTTATGAGTGAGCATGCTGTCACTTTCTATTATAGTAGTGTTTCTCTGATATTCATATCAAGGCCTCATAAAATGAATTGGAATCCATTTACTCCTCTGTTATTTTCTGGATAAGTTTGTGAATAATTTGAACTAATTTTTCTTTAAATATTTGATAGATTTAAACAGTGAAGCCATATATGCTTGGCTTTCTTTGTAGGAAGGATCTTAATTATTAATTCAGCTATTTTACATATTATAGGTTTATTGAGGTTATCTATTTTTCTATGAGTTAGTTTTGGTTTGTTGCCTATTCATTTATGTTCTCTGTGTTTTTTGGCATAAAGTTTTTCATAGTGTTGTAAGTGTTATAAAACCTTTATAAATGTTTTAGTTTCTGTAGAGTCAGTAGTGATGTCCTTTTTTCTCTCTTGGTCAATGTAAATTAAGAATTGTCAATTGTGATCTTTTTTTTTCTTTTCTTGAGCTGTAGTCTCACTCTGTTGCCTAGACTGGAGTGCATTGGCCGCTCCCAGTCACCGCAGCCTCGATCTGCTGGGCTCTGGCGATCCTCCGCCTCAGTCTTCCAAGTAGCTGGAATTATAGGCATGCGCTACCACGCCCGGCTGATTTTTTTTTTTAATTTATTGTAGAGATGAGGTCTCGCTGCCCAGGCAGGTCTCGAACCCGTGGGCTCAGGCAATCCACTCACCTCAGCCTCACAAAGGCGTGTGATTACAGGCTGAGCCACCGAGCCCGGCTATTTTTTGCCCACTTTGTAATAGGACTGTTGGTTTTTTCTTTTTGCCATGTTTGAGATCCTTGTACATCCTGGATGTTAGGCCTTTGTCAGATATACAGTTGGCGCATATTTTTTTCCCATTCTGTGGGCTGTCTCCCCACTCCCTTGATGGTTTCTTTGGCTTTTCAGAAGGTTGTCAGTTTGATGAGTTCCCACTTGTCTATCTTATCTCTTATGGCATGGGCATTTGGGATTTTGATCAAGAATTGGTTGCCAGTTCCAATTTCCATGAGGGTGTCTCCTCCATTTTCTAAGTTTCTTATAGTTTGAGGTCTTACATTTAGGCCTTTGATCCATCATTTGTATATGATGATAGGTAGAGGTCTTATTTTAATCTTTTACATGTGGTCAGCCAGTCGTCCCAGCACCATTTACTGAATAGGTTCTCCTCTCCTCAGTGGTTGGTGGTAGAGGTTTTGTTAAAGATGACTTGGTTGAGAAATTGAAGTTTTGCTTCCAAAATCTCTGTCTTGTTCCACTGGTCTATATGTCTGTTCTTTTACCAATACCAAGCAGTTTTGATTATTGTAGCTTTATAATAAAGTTTAAAGTCTGGAAGTGTGACCTCCCACTTTATTTATTTATTTATTTATTTTGCTAAGAATTGTTTTGGCTATTCGTGGTTGTTTATGTTTCCATATGAATTTCTGTATTTTCATTTCCAGGTCTGAGAAGAGTGCTGCTGGTATTAATGGTTATTGCATTAAATCTTTAGATTGCCTTAGGTAGGATGAGATTTTAACAATGATGATTCTTCCAATCCATGAGCATGGGATATTTTTCCATTTGTTTGTGTCATCTTTGATGCTTTGAGCAGTGTTTTGCAGTTTTCATTGTAAAGGTCTTTCACTTCCCTGGTTAGGAAGATGCTGAGGTATTTCATTTTGGGGGGATAATTATTAACTATGAGGAAATTGAAGCATATAGAGATTGTTTGAAGTTGAATTCTCTCAGAAGCAAACTCATGGATCAAAGATTTGTGAGTAGTCTATCACAGAAACAAAGAACTGAGTACACGTTCTCACTCATAAGTGGATCTTGAACATTTATCATAATACAATACAAAAGGGATTTGCAGTAGTGGAAACTGACAGTAGAGGGGGAGTGAGATTGGTAGTAGTGGGAAACTGCTGGCAGGGGGGGTGCACACCTCATCAATAAGGGTGCCTGCATAATGAACATTTGTATACCTAACCCTGAATTGTACTGCACATCTTTAAAATAAAAAATTTTTTAAAAATAAAGATTTGAATGCAAGTGACTTATTGAGGAAGCACTCCCAATCAAAACCAGTAAGGGACAAAGGGAAGCTGGAAATAGAAGGTAAAAAAAAGATAAGTAAATATGGGATTCTGTGGTGGGCTCTGGAGAGCAAATTATACCTTTAGTCTGTTCCCCTTGAGGCAAAGATGCGGGATTTGTCCACTTACGCCCAAGGCAATCACTGGAAAATGCTACCCTGGGACCAGATATGGGTGTGGGCTGGAGAAGATTAAGACTTACATTCTCAAGCCTTCTCTACCAACAAAGGTAAAAAACTTCCAAAAAAAAACTATTAAAAATTTTAAGACAACCCTCTGGAGAAGTCCTCAGTTCCCCCGTTAACTGCAAAGCACATGGAAGATGAGGGATAGACAGAGAAACAGGACTTAAAGAGCAGACCTTGGACTAGAGACCAGGTTTGTAAATGTTAATAATGTGTTTTTAATCAGCTTTATTTCAAATCCACTCAAGATGTATTGCATAAATCCTTGCACTGCTAAATAGATTTTGCTTACTGCTGATTAACTTTTTTTTGATGACTAAAGGCATTACTATCTATATATGAATCGACTTAAATACCAGTTGTTAATGTGTAAGGTTGTTCCCCATAGCTGCTCTGGCCAGCAGAGTGTGGTAGGGTAATCTAAAAAATTATAGAGACAAAGCAACTTCCTACTATCTTGTGAAATGAATTAACCGTGTGAAGCACAGAGACTGCATAAGGGAGGACAAAGTTAAGCAAGCCTGCATTTACTCATGTTCCTATGGATCATTGTCAGGGTCACAGACAGCCAAGATATACATGTTTCTATAAATCACTTATCAGGTAACTTTGGAAGAAGAGGTATTTTTAAACCATGTAATCCTTAGTATGTTTGAGGTAAGACCTAATGTTTTTGGCTAGTCTCTGCAATGCCAATATTAAGGACTTCTTAGCTAACAAATTTACTAAATCATCAGATCTTCTGAAATAGTTGAAGACACAAGGGGGGGGATCCCCTAAAAAACAGAATCTATTTATTAAAAATTGTGTATTTATTCTTACATGTTTAAATTTCAGTCACTTTCAAAGTACTCTCCATTTGATGCAATACGCCTGTCGAGTCACTTTTTTCCCTCCGTTCAAAACAGTTTTTGAACTCATAATTTTGATGCCTTTCAGTTTTTTGGGTGTTTCTTGTTTTGCCTCTTTCCTTGGAGGGCTTTTTTTCATCCAGGAAAACAAACAAACAAAAAAATTGCTTGGGGTAAGACTCAGTGAATAGGGAGGATGGGGTATGGAGGTCATTCTGTTTTGGGCCCCAAACTGCTGAACACTCAGTACAGTGTACGCAAGTTGTTCATGTAAATCACCCATCATGGAATGGGCAAATGCATTGAAAGAATTTAAAAAAAAAAACAAACAAATCACTGAAGTCAAACATAGCCTCTCTCAGCAACACTAGCTGGTACACTGATGTCAATGGGTTCCTAGAACACTCACCTTGCAGGGGAAGCTGTACTACAAGGCATCTCCCCTCCAAAAGATAATTCTAGACTTTGGGGCATCCTCCTTTGTATATGATGTTGAGAGTTTTTTGTACATAATATTAAAATTGTATGTGCAAAGCAACCAAGTTGACTGTAAGATGAATATATATAATATAAAGGCTTTTCCCCATTGATTTTCAATATTAAATCAGAGATTGTTCTTGCAGAAAAAGAGAATGGTAAATGATTCACCAACATTGTATTGATGGTTGCATTATAGTAGTTCGATAAAGAAAGCCCTTTTTTTCTTTCTCTTTACTTTCCAAATTTTGTAAAGTGTTATTTTGTTTTCCTTTACATAAACAGATTTTTAAAAAGTATTTGGTGAGGTGAAACAAAATGATGGCTTAATCATTGTTGTGATAGAAAACAATATAACCTTGTGGTTAAGATTTAAGGTCCAAGAGTCAAACTACCTGGGTTTAAATCAGCTTAGCACTCAAATAGCAGTATGATCCTGGAAAAGATTTTGGAGGCTTTCTATGCCTCAGCTCTCTTATTTTGTAAACAACAATAATATCATAGTATCTGCCTCTTGGAATTGATGTAAAGGTCAAATGAGATAACGGATGGAATGAGCTTAACATATTTCCTAGTAGAGTTGTCCCCAACCCCCAGGCCACAGACCAGTATCATTCCGTGACCTGTTAGGAACCCATCTGCACAGTAGGAGGTGAGCAGCAGTTGATTGGAGCTCTGTTCCTGTCAGATCAGCAGCGCCATTAGATTCTCATAGGAGCTCAAACCCTATTGTGAACTGTGTATGCAAAGGATCTAGGTTGTGCGCTCCTTATGAGGTTCTAATGTCTTATGATCCTCCCTCCCCCTTCCACGGAAAAATTGTCTTCCACAAACCCAGTCCCTGATGCCAAAAACTTTGGAGACCACTGGTCTAGTAGATAGTAAGAGTTCAATAAACATTTTCTGGTGGGTGTAGACAAGATTGAGCCGTGGAAGCCGTGGCAGAAGTATGGGCAAAGAGCTGTGGGAACAGAAGAAGGAGAAAATTAGCTCTGGATTGCAAGTCAAGAGAAGCTCTTCAGAAATGGTGACATTTGATGAGGGTCTTGATTGGATGAGGAATTCTCAAAATGGAGATGAAGAAAAAACGTGTTGTGGGAAGATGGAACAGGATGCAGAAAGACATTGAGGCATGTGGTGAAAATTGATGTGAATATGCACTTAAAATTCATTTTGTAAATTTTTGTAAATTCATTTTTTAAAGAAATACTTAGTGAACAACTGTTATATGTTTAGCATGATATTCAAAGCAATGAAATAGGGAGATCTCAAACCTCCTGAAGTTCACAGTTTATTTTGGGGTAGGCAATAAACTAGTAAACAAATAATCAAACAAGACATGTTTCAGTTGTGATAAAAGCTGTGGGAGAAATAAATCCAGATATGCCATATACAATGAACTGAGAATACTGGTAATTATGAATTAATGCTTTGCTGAACTTGGAATGACTCAAGTCAATGATTTTCAAAGGAGTGAGAATACTGGAAGGGAATGCCCCTGTTGGCTATAAAGGTATGAATATTAGAATACATAAATAAATATCAAGCCAAACGTATAAATATTGGAATCTCCAAGGATTATGGGTTCATAGCTGTACCTTTATCTAGAGAGCTTTTTAAAAAGGATACTGATGATGGGGTTCCAACACTAAAGAGTCTAATTCAGTTCGTCTTGGGTAGGATCAAGGAATAAGCATTTTTAAAACTCCCCTGGGTGATTATAATGTGCAGCCTCAGTTGAGAAATACTGATCTTGAGCAATGCACTCCCCTTCTGAGATAGCTGTTCATTGCCATCGCTTGAGGAATCAGTGGTGGAGAAGTCACAATGATTAGTGAGTGGGCTTCCATATCCCTTAACTGAATGGTGCTAGAAACAAAAATTGACAAACACCTTGACAGAATAGAACTCTGGTTTTTTATAAGTTCCATGTGGTCACTATTCAAAATTGCCCTGTAGGGGCCACTGTTGGTGCCCACCCAGATTCTGCCACCTCACATTTCCCGAAGCCCATTCCCCAGCTTTCATGTGCTTTGATGCAAATGGTACCCCAGTGAGTCCTGTGTTTGAGTGTTGCCAGTGGGCTGCCAGAGCCACCTAGTCTGCCCATACTCAGAGTTGGGAATGCCTGAGAGTATGCATCTCTGGGGCATCCCATAACAAATAGCTGATTGGCATTGAAAGTTCAAAAACCTTGGCTTGAATTGAGACACTGGGGTACTGTGTATTCTTCCATTTTCTATAGTGTCAGGCTGAGACTGGGACGTTGTCAGCTATCACATCCTCCCCTTTTCTCTTCTGCTTCCCTCACTTCCTTACTGGTTTTTTTTTTTTTTTTCTGGAACCACTTCTTCAATTCATCATTTGCATTGAAACCTTGACTCAGGGTCTGTTTCTGGAAGAAACTGAGCTAAGACACATGCCACTTTCTGGGAGAACATGGACCAAACTGTGCATCTTTCTGAAGCTGGGCAATCTCCACCTGTGCACTAAAGCATACACGCCATCTGTCACTTGACTTCAACGTTCTGAAAATGTACAGTCCTTGGCTAGCGGCTTCTTCCCTAGATATAAAAAGGGGGCCACAGGAACTATAAGTGATAAAAGAATGGCTCTGATAGGTCCCTGGTCCCCCTGAGGGAATTCTGGGCAGAGAAGCACAAGTTACCATCTGAACTGTTAGCTTTGGAATCAGAAGAAGTAAGGTGATCAAGCAGCAGGGTTTTCCAAAGCCTGTGGAGAAATCCTGCAGGTTTTTACCTCAGCTGGTAAGAGACATTCAAACTGAAAGTACAAACTTTCCTTACAGTTTTTACCATAGAAGTTATCTATAGTGAATGATAAAGGGTGGTGCTGCACCATGGTTTTAAGAGTCCTTCAAGAAGAGATCCTCAGGATTAGTAATGCAAAGAAAATGGTAATAAATTCCCATCTCATTGGAAGAAACAGAGGGTATCACGAGAGGAGAAAATATATAAGTAAATGCTATGTGTTGTGAGATGAACATTTTAAGTTATTCTTTTCTCATGCCATCAGGATTTTCCTACTGAAAAAACAGCTCTTCTCTTTACAAATGACCATAAATAGTTTATTGTAATCACTGCTTTTGAACTGGAAATATGATTTTTGAGGGATTATTCTCATTCAGGTATTATTTTGTCGTTACCCGCACACTGAAAAACACTTCGGGATGTCATATACACTGATTAGGAGTCTAAACTCTCAGGGTAGCCACATTCATAGAAAGTTACATTCACTCAGTCAAGAGTTAGATAAATGTATTTTTAAGAATATGAGAATGAAGTTACTACAAGAAATAGAAATAATTTCCAGTTCTTTGTTTCTTTTCCCCACACTTTCCTGAAGAGTGTCAGGGAAAGGAAAGTTACACAACTTACAAGTGCTGTTTCTTCTCACCCTCTTCTTTAATCAGAGTTCCCTGGTCTTTGAGAGAGGCTGGATCTACTGGCAGACAGATTTATCTGACAAAATGGTTTACATCTTTTTGGCTGCATTGCAGGCTTGCTCTTGAATGGACGAGCTGCAGATGCAGTGGGCCTGAGGGAGTTGCTGAATATACTTTGGCACAATAATCACAATCATATGTGAACCATATGTTGACTACACAGTTTAAACCCAAGAAATATCCTTTGCTGTTCTTTGAATTTCATATGGGGTTGGGGGCATAGAGATAAGCAGTTTAGGCAGCCAAATTAAAACAAAATTCTTGGAGGTCTTTCATACATTTTGTTGGTTTGAGGGAAAAGAAGGAAGGTAGATAAAAAAGACAGGATAGTGAACTATGAATGAAAAGTCTAGGTTTCTGCTTTTGTAGCAGTTCGATACTTATAGGTTGGTTGACCTATCAGTCTCAGCATCCTCATATGTAATTTGGCTGTTGAGTTTGGTTGAATTGACCATTGGATCCTCAATTATCAGATTGGTGGGGAGAAGGAGGTGGTGGGTTTACAGGTTGACTCCTACAGAGATGCTGTGCCTCCCTCTTAGGCCTGCCACTATTCAAGTGTTTAGAGCCCAATGAGGACCTGTCTTCTTGGTTGTCCACAACTGCAGAATCCTATGCTAGTTATGGATAGTACATGAGGCCAGCCTTGTGGTTCTTCTTGATCTATCAAATCATAGGAGAGCCAGGGGCAACAGAAAGTGATTCTAGGAGGGGAATCCCATCCCCGAGATGACCTCAAGATTTTGGGATTTCAATTTAGAGGGCAAGAATGACAAAAGGATTCAAAGTAGGATAAGAGGGCTGGCTGAGAAATCAATACAACCTTCTTGTTATGTGGCCATAACATAACAACCCAAGTGGTGGTGAGAAGTTGACTGGACATCGGTGTAAAGCATGGGTTATAGCTTTTTCCAACTCCTGATGCTGGGGATGAGACTGTTGTCGCCTTTTAACCTGTTCAGGAGGATATAAGGGCTGGATTGGTTGCATGTCCCCAATCCAATGCAAAGTATCCTTAGGTGTTGTTGCTAACCTCAGCAGGAGAGACCAGGAGGTGGTCTGCTTCAGAAAGTCACTTCTTTGCTTTTTAATTCTTTTGCCCTTTCTCTAACAGAATCCTAAAAGTAATGGATCCTCAATTGGCCAAGCTACTATTAGCACTCAAGCCAGATTTAAACATTTGCTTGAGAATATTGTAATATATATGAAGCAGTGCAGGTCCTGAAACAAACATTCCTCCACTTTTACCACATAACCTCTAGGTTTGGGTCTTCAGCTTTTTAGTGACCACTTTAAAGTTAAAAACACTATGTTTACTATTATAAGCATAATAATCATACAATTGAGAGGGACACCAGAGTTGAGGAGGAAATGAGTGTCGAAATAATAATTTATTTAAATATTTACTCACTTACTGACTTCAGCTAGCATTATGAACATATAGATTTTACATACCTATACACACTTCGGGATGTCATATACACTGATTAGGAGTCTAAACTCTTAGGGTAGCCACATTCATAGAAAGGTATATTCACTCAGTCAAGAGTTAAGCACCCAGATGCCATAGATTGTCATTTGGACATTGTGTGCCACTCAGCTATAACATGAACTTCTTGAGAGGTTGGCTACATCCACTCACATGTCACTCACATGCATGTGCTGTTAGTTTCTCATTCAGATGTGTGTATAGGACACAAGCATCCCACTGAATCGCTCAGACATCACTCAGACATCACACTCGCTAAGTGTGGCACACACTCACATTTGCATGACTGACAATTTGCAAGCCGGCCATTCCCATGCTCAAGGAAATTCAGAGGAAAACTTGCCAAATTGAGTGTATCACATTTTTGGGGGGAAGGTGCAGTCCCTTCATAGACTCTTATCCTTAATGAAATAGTCCTGTCTCTGTCTTCTCCCAAGTTGTGCTTCCTAACCAAGTGTCTTTAGATAAATAGTCTGATTGGAGAATGGCAGCCTGCACCACATTCCATTGTTACAATCTATGTTCACTATGCCCTCTTTTTTTTTTGAGTTGGAGTCTCACTCTGTCGCCCACACTGGAGTGCAGTGGCCGCTCCCGGCCACCGCAGCCTCGACTTGCTGGGCTCCGGCGATCCTTCCGCCTCAGCCTTCCAAGTAGCCGGAATTACAGGCATGCGCTACCATGCCCAGCTGATTTTTTTGATTTGTTGTAGAGATGAGGTCTTGCTGCCCAGGCGGGTCTCGAACCTGCGGGCTCGGGCAATCCACTCACCTCAGCCTCCCAAAGGCGCGGGATTACAGGCTGAGCCACCAATCCCGGTTTATGCCCTCTTTAATTGACTGGTTTAGGGCCCCCACTGCAACCACCTCATTAGCAATCTCCTGTGGAAACTCTATGGGAAGTTGACTTTTTGTCTTAGATCATGGGTCCCAGAGATCTGTGCAATAAAAGAAGAGCATTTATTCAAGAGAAGTGTAAGTTGTGGGTTTTCAAAGAAATGGGACAGTGTTATTCAATTCATAAGCTTTAGCACAAATTTTTGCAAAGACAGTCTCCACATTGGGTATAGAGTTGCTATTCAGTAACGTCTCAGTCATTTCTATTCACACACTAACACCTCCTTATATCCTTCCAAGTTGAAAGCAACAGTATGAGATCACCAGTCAGGAGCTCAGGGGAATTGCTCTTTATCTGATTAAGGTTTCTATATCCAGCCAGATTTGGTTTCGTGCTCAATTTCAGTTTTAATTCAATCAAATTTGATTCATTTGAACAAGCATTCATTGATCACTTGTTGGGTGGCAGACATCCTACTGGGCACTGCATGTGGGGGAAGAGTGATGCAGAAATAACTAATCCACAATTCCTACTTTTTAAAAAGGTCACATGATCTAGCCAGCAAGAAAGTAGTCCCATCTTATGCTATTGCAAAGCCAAGTATATAGTGATTAGTAAGTCCTAGGAGAACCAAGGAAGGGAATAACTAACTCATCTAAACTGAGTTGGACTGCAAAGGCTTCACAGAGAAGATGCATGATAGGCTCAGTCTTTAGGAGAAGGCTTTCCTAGGAAGAGGTGGTCAAGATGGGGGGTGTTGCAGTTAGAGGAAGCATGAGCTAATGACAGCATGGGGTGAAATCCATCAGATGCTTACACAATGCCATGGGGTCTAGAGTAGCTGAAATGAGGGGAGCATCATGAGAAGACCTTCTAAATAGAAGACTGGAAGCCAGGTCCAAAGGGCTTCAAATGCCAGGATGAGGGGCTTAGATTGTATAATTTGAACAATGGAGAGTCTTTGAAAGTATTTGAAAAGGGGGCAGTGTTATATGATTTAAAAGATCAAAGGATTGGCTGATTCATTAATCGAATAAATTAGGGATAGACACCAGTGGAATACAAGTAAGATGTGGGAAAGTGCCCAACCTAGGCATTATCAGTGGGAGAAAAGAAAGAGGTGAGACAAGTGCAGACATGCATAAGTCAAATAGCAGGACTCGTTAAGAGGTGAAGAATGAGAACTAAAGAGACAGGAACTGAGGATGAGCCCTGGATTCAGTATCTGGCCACTTGACAGATGGTATTCCCATTCACTAAGAAAATAAATGTAGAAGTGGGAGCAGGCAAGTTTGGAGGGGTTGGGACTGAGTTGAGTTTTGACATGTCCAGTGTGAGCAGACTTTGGGACAACTAAATTAAGGTAGAGTTGTACAAAGCAGTGAGTTTGAAAATCTGAAGCTCGAAAGGAAGTTTATTTGTGGCAGAAGTAATGATGGTGTTTCCACAAAGAGAAAGTTGGGTTGCCACCATGAGAACTAATAAGCTCATCCTTCCAGAGATTTGCTCAATTCATCTGCCTCTCCTCTTTCCTATCCAGTGTTTATCAGCTGGTTGTCAAGGAGGAGCGACTTCAGAAGTCACGGAGAGCAGCTGACATTATTGAGTGCTTTTCGGTGCCTGTGAGCTATCGGAATGCCTCCAGCCTAGATTCCCTACACTACTTTGCAGCTGAGTTGAAGCCTGCCAACCTGCCTGTCACCCAGCCATTTACAGTAGGTGACAACAAGACATACAATGGCTACTGGAACCCTCCTCTCTCCCCTCTGAAAAGCTACAGCATCTATTTCCAGGCACTCAGCAAAGCAAATGGAGTAAGTATGGCCACATGGAGGCCATTCCTTGCCTTGTTTGTATTTTCTCATTCTCAAAGGATAAGGCAGCATGACTCTAGAGTAGAGGTAGAGAAACTAAGGCCTGTGGGCCAAATCCTACTCCATGTCGTTTTTTAAATAAAGTTTTTTTTTTAAATACAGCTATGCCTATTCATTGACATATTGTCTATGGATGACTTAATGCTTAACATAGTGTTGAACAGTTGCAACAGAGACTGTGTGTTCCACAAAACCGAAAAGATTTCTTATATGACCCTTTACAGGAAAACTTCACAGAATCCTATATTAGAGTATAGAGAAGTTGCTTTACTTGAACAAATCATAAGGCCTGAGTTTTCATTTCTTCATATGTAGTAATAATACCAGTCAATTTGTGATGTAGGAATGTAATAAGCATGTTTTGGTTAGTCACTGAATATTACTTCCTTTGTCATTACCATTAGTCTCATTAGAAAATAGTTTTTCTCCAGACAAGGTTTTCATTTTTGTGTCATATTTCTTTGGTCAAGGAGTGGTGCCAGTCATACTCTTAGAAAATCACAGTGCTGGAAAGGATCTTAAAGGTCATTTCTCCCAGCTGCTCCCACCCCCAACCCCCAAAACAAAACAATGCTTCAATTAGTATTGTAATAATACCACAGTTAACTAGTGCTAGTGCTTATTCTTTAATATCTCAAATGACAGAGAACTCACTTATTTCTGAGGTAACTTTGCTGTTCTTTGGCTTAGGGGGTGGGTTGTGTCTCTAAGAACGTGTTTTAGCGTTTTTATTTAAATATCTCTTATTGAAGTTTCTACCCATTGCTCTTGGTCTACACTTTTAGGGCCTACAGAACCAATGCAATCACCTTCTTGGTTGGGTGCTCTTTCAGTTGCATAATATCTTTTCTGCCTCCCACTTCCCCTCTAAACAAACATGCCCATCTGATTCTCTTTTCTGCAACCTAAATATCTTCAGTCCTTTTGACTAAATACCTTTAGTCCTTATAACCTCTTGTTTTCCATCCAGGATGCCCTTGTGAACATGTTTCATGTTGTTATATTTCACTGGATATATTCAACATCCAATGAACACAAACATAGGGTAGGCCCTCTGGTTCACATTAAGATTATGTAGTCTGTGTGCTCCAAAAGCCTATAGAAGTGTAAGGGAGTCTGTCATGTGCCATAGCATGCAGTGTGTCTGGAGAACTGAGAAGCGCACTGGAGAAGGGAAGGCTGAGACAAGGACAAAGTTTGATGAAGTGTGTGGAGAACAGCCAAGATAGAGTTTAGTCTATCAATGGCAGTCATTGTCTGGTGAAAAACCTGGATTGAGGAACTAATTAACATTTAGAATGTCCACATACCTATTTAAATTCCACTGTGGTATTTCAGTTCTGCATTTATTACTGGTTCAAGCAACACTCCTCACAGTGAGTATACAACTACAAAGAGAAGCTGTCAGACTGCCTTCCACCTGTCCATCTGGTCTTCCTGTTGCATAAAGCACCCCGATATACTGAGAAGGAAGATATAAAGATCAGCAGAAGCACCTGGGGACTATCTTGTTCTCAGTTCTTTGCATCCCACGCGGGCTGGTTTATCAGTCCAACACAACTCTCTAAGAAGGTGTGGCTTTCCCTGTTCTTGGTACATATCAAGAGGTGTGGTTAGGTTTCCATGCTGGGAAGAGAAAGAAGTAGCTGTACTTTATTCTCCCAACTACTTAGAAATAGACAAAGTCTACAGAACCCAAGAAACTGACAAATGTACCCAGAAGTAATTTTCCCAAGCAGAATAGCAAGTGATGCGAAAAAAAAGTAGAGGTTTGCTCCCCAAACATCATACCATAGACCCCTTCTTCAAGACATGGAATTTTGCCATTAAAAAACCCCAAAATACCCCACTCTGAAGCCTCCTCATCTCAGAAGTAGCTTCTACTGCTGCTTCTAAGATAAACAAGGCCATTTAATTATCCATGCCTTCCATTCTACACCATGTGTATTTCCATTTTGGAGCTAAG
Organism: Carlito syrichta; assembly: GCF_000164805.1. Classification (NCBI taxonomy): domain Eukaryota; kingdom Metazoa; phylum Chordata; class Mammalia; order Primates; family Tarsiidae; genus Carlito; species Carlito syrichta. Next base: position 21,750 of record NW_007232258.1, on the reverse strand, counting down.
ATTCCCAGGAATAAAACACATGTAGGAATGGAATTGGATGAGTGCTTATACCAAGTGCTTTGGAGGTGCAGTTGACCTCACAGGAACAGAAAGAGGGGAAGTGGTAGAAACTGAACACTCAGAATGCTGTGATTTTTCTGACAAGGGAAAAACTACACACTCTTTCAAATTACTGTCTTTTGTATTAAGTTTTACTGAAAAGACTTGGGTGAAGGCGTCATAGGAGCAGCACAGTCATTCTCAATATAACAAATCACTGCCTGGCTTCTGTCGAATTTCTCCATATTATAAAGGGCAGGAAACAATACATTTAAGTCTGGAGGACTTTTTTGGAGAAAGTGTTATAACCTATACATTCCTTATCAGCGGAGTTGCAGTTCTTGTGCAAATGCATCAGAAAGACATTCTCAGTATCCAGGGGATCCCACATGCACAGCTTCTAATAAATTATTCAAAGAGCAATTGACCAAGCAATGAATCAAAATAAAGAAATCAAGAATAGCAAAATATGGAATAAAAAGCCCCAGAGTGAGCATGGAACTAATTAAACATAGTGTTAATGCTAAATAATCACTCAAAATATGTTATAAAATGGAAGGTTAATGCAAAAAATAATTACTTAAGAGGTGAGGCATAATGTAAAAAATTAACAATTGTGGAACAAACTTTTAATTCACAATTTTGACAATGAAAACCGAGAAAGAATTGGAGATTTGAAGAGTATAACTAAAAAAATCTGCTAATTTTCTTGTGTTAGACAAGAGGGAACATATAACTACTGTTTTATTTTTGATACTAAGAATATTAAAAAGTATAGTTTTTTAAGCATAAAGTTAGCCTTCCAATATAACATTAAAAATCCAAAATACAACTAACTTTATAATAAAGAAAAATGGGTTATTTCTTGAAAAAAAGGAAAAAAATTATTTCTTAACAAAAAGAAAAGAAAAATGGAGAAGATTAAGGAAACTATAAGTAAACATAAAAATCACAACCATAAAACAAGTCAGAAGGGAAAGCACTACATTCGATGGGGGGGAGATGTAGCTTTGCTCCTTGTAAAAGAGAAAAAGCAGCTTAGGTCAAATAAAAATCAGAATTCCTCAATTTTATATCACCAAAAGATTAAAAACAAAGGATGTAACAAAGTTATATTAGACTAAAGCAAATTAACAAAAAATAAACAATGACTATTTGCTACAGGATGGTTGTAGGCCAGGTAAGATAATTTACTATCAATGAATTTCATTCCTACCCCACCAGAAAGTTTTAGTCAGGAAAGGGTAAGAGAATTCTAGAGTCCAGATATATTTTAACCTAGGGATATTAATGATGGTTTGTCAGCTTTATAGAATGGCTATAAATTCAGCCTTTACAATCAGACCACCTACATACAAACCCTATATCTGTGCAACTTTAAGGAAATTGTTAAAATTAATTATAATAAAATAATGGTTAATTAAAGAAATACCTATCAAGTACATGCTGTAAGTAAAACAGGCACTTTACTTTTCTGGGTGCTGGGAATGCAGCATTAAGACAAACAGTAGGGCAAAAATTCTACCCTCATAATGTTTACATCCTAGTGCGGGAAAGACCAAAAATGAACAAATAAATAGGTGAAATAATATATCAAATAAATAATTATTGGATTCCACATTAAGTATGTGAAAGTAATTTCAGTAGTCAACAATAGTTGACTGTTATTCGCATGAGGAGAAAAACATTATGTAAACTGTACAGTGATCTATGATTGTGCAGTATTTTTAATCTAGCACTGTGAACACTTTGGAGAATTCAAGTGTGATGCGCATTATAAGACATGGTACTCAGGGTACTTGCAGGCATTTTCATGAAGTATGAGTTATTTACAGGCAATTGTGTAGAAATTGTGATCTTAGTAATCTCACATTTACCCATCAATGCTTTCTTACAGATAACACGTGTAGTCCAATTTATTGAAGTACTGCCACAGCAACTGTTTTTCTTGTGAATCAGGTCATATTATAACTATTTGTTTTTGATACAGCTGTATTATAACAGCTGTATTATAATCTACGGCATCTTGGAGTTGGATGAACTTTGAAGTGTCATCTAGTCTGGACCAGAATTCAAAAAATGTATCTCCAGTAAAGTATTCTTGGCAAGACGTTATATCACTTCAGCGTGATCATGGCAAATCTCTGGAGTGAAACAGAGTTGATTCCTTTGTGGAACAGGTTAAATTATTAGTATTTTTTTCATATATAAAGCCAAATTCTGTTTCCTTAACTCTCCCCTCTTGGCCACTTACGTTGATTTGAACAAATCAGATCTTTCTTCTGTAGGTCAGCCCTTCATAGAAAATATGTCAGTATCAACTACCCAGCCATGGCCACCCAAGTCATTTCTCACTGATATCTAACATGCAACTATTTCTTTTATTTCTCATGTGGCATAATTTCTGGATCTCTTTCATGCTATTTACTCTTTTCTCTGATAGGCTTCTTGCTTCCCCATGACCTCCTTAAAAGGAAGTGCCAGAACTTATCACTGTTCTTCAGATATGGTTAGGACATGCCTGCTACGTTTAAACTACTCTTTCTGTCTGGACATTTCCTAAGATATTATTTCTCAAGCATTCCAAAATGTTTTTCTTATTTTGAGGTCTTAATTCAAGTTGTATTTTTTTGGAATCTCTTTTTTCTTCATAGTTTGCAGAACTACTACCTTTTTATTTTTTAGACCTCAGTTTCAGTGTCACATTTCTTGAGAATTTTCCAATTATATTACCTAAGAGACCCCCACCAGAACTCGCATGTTAACCTGTTCTTTTCCCATATAATACTGGATATATATTTAATTTAGCATGCTTTTGTGTATTGCATGCGAACCTCACCATGCTGAGAGCTCCAAGAGTGAGAATGTCTTTATTTTGCTGCTATGTCCTTCATGCTGAGTATAATACTTAACACATAGTAGACATTTGATAATGATTTGATGGACGAATGAATGAGTAAGAGTATGAACTGTCTCCTGTTGTCTGTGAGTCTGTTTCCTCACTTATAAATTGAAATAGTAATGTATACTTCACAGTCATTTTGAAGATTAGATGAGAAAAGATTTTGAATAATGAAAGGTACAAAATATGTGTCAGTACAGCTAGAATAAGAGGTGTGGTTTTGAGTTATTTTCACCATAGACAGATGAGCCCTCAAGGACCTTCCTTCCATCATAGTAGTAAGATTTCTTTTCCCCAGATGTCTCATTTCCTGAGCTCTAGGCTCCTGGGCAGCCTTGATTTCCTCCACATCCTCCAAATAGTACCCAGAGTAGCTCTCTCAGTTGTAAACAGCAGGTGGGTGTAGTTTTACATTGTTTCTTTCCCACACTTCCCAGAATGAGGTCTGCTGATTCTACTGTTCTCTGCATCTTCACCACCATTAGCTATAATTGTGAAGTTGAAAGGACCATAATTAACGGTTGGATGCAAAACAAGTGTGGCAAACTCATGCAAATATCCATCAGAAGCCACCTTTTGTTGGGCAATGCTGTTATGCATGTTCTATTTATGCAGAGAAAAAACTCTTTCCTTGCCATATCCTTTTCATCATGCAGGGGTACATTTAACCTGGATGATGCCTCTGCCAAATGCTAAGCTAAATAAGAGAAGTGGGAAGTGGAAAGATGATTATTCTTTTTCTCTTACTTCTTCCTCCAGCTTTTGAACTCAATTGCCTCTTCAGAGAAGTTGGAAACCAGATGCTGTGTTGAATGGGTCACTATGTTTGCAGTATAATTACGTTATCATAGTTGGGATGATCTAGGTAGGGCTAAGCTGGGGGAGACTCTGTGTCTTTGAATGAATTGGAAGAAATTCTATTCAGTTGCACTCCGGCACTGTTAAAGGACTGTTTGTACAGGGATGGGTTTTCTGAGGCATAGTTAGATGGAAAGAACTGAGAGTTGAGCATCAGACAGACTTGACTTTGAATTATGGCTGTTCTCAGCTATGTGAACTTGAATAGTTTACTTAACATCTCAAGATGTATTGTGTAATCAATGATCTACCTTTCAAAATTTGGGGGAGAGTAAATCAGATAATGCACATACAATCATTATATATACATTGTATATAATGTCTTATAACATTAAAGCTGTGATATTTATTCTCTATTCCTTTGGCTATTTTCTGGTGGCTCCTCTTCTAAGAAAGGGGATTGGGCATTCTTACCTGGTATATCCCAACTTGTCCAGTAAACTCCACATGGAACCATATATGTCTCTAACATTGGAGGAATCGGGACTCAAGTCTGTGTCTCAGTTGTTGACTCCCTTGGCTCACCCATGGCTCACCTCTTATTCCTCTTAGTTTATCTTCTCATGCATGGTTTCAAGCCTGGCATTATTCCTGTTGAATCTTTTTACATAATCGATTTTACCTTTTGGGTATGATACTGCCCTTTCCACCTCATTTCTTAACTCTCTCTTTAGTTCAGTGACTGTTCACATGCCACATATGAAAATCTCAAATGGACATGGAATGAAGAATTGTGGGAGATCCTGGTTCAACAAGGTTATGGTTAAGACCATCAGGGATCATATGGCAGTTTGGGTCTTGGATATTCCAGAGGAAGTTTGTAAGAAAACTCCTCTATTGGTTAGGATAAATTAAATTATCTGTAGTAACAATCAACAATAAAATCTTAGTATATTACCAGAAAAAATATTTTTCACTTCTGTTACATATCCAAAATGGGTCATCAGGGGGGCTCTGCTTATCATAGTCACTTGGAGACTTATCTGAGTCTTGGCACAGTCACCAAGTTAGAGGAAGAAAAATGTGGAAAATAGAATACTGGCTCTAAAAGTGTCCACACAAAATGATACACAGCATTTTCACATCCCATGCTCCAGACTAACCACATGGTCATGCTTAATTTCAGAAAGAATAAGGCAGTGCCTTCTAACTATGTACCTAGAAGGAGAACTGGAATATTTGAGAACATTCCTAATGACTATCATGCTTTTCCATGATGAGTAAGCTTTTGCTTTAAATTCTCAAAATATAAAGACTCACTTTTGAAGCACCTGGGCATTTTCTATTACAAATCCTGAGAATGTTTGATGATTATCTGCTGTGTCTCAGACACCAAGAAAGATGCTTTCACCTATACTATTGCCTTGAATGGTGACTCCATTTTTATAATAGATGAATGAGCCAAAAGCCCCCTGGAATCTCATGGAGTCTCACTTACTTCATGCTAAAGGAAGGATTTAGTAGCAGTGATTTTTCTTTATCCCTGGAGGAGTGATAAAAAAATGTCTTACACTCACTGTGCCACCTTCTACTTTGAAAGGTAGTGGTTTTCCAGTGCTTTAATGTAGTGTAGTTGAGGTGCCTCAGCAAACCTTAGATCTGTCCCACCCATTAGTGGCTGAGCCAAAGTAACAGAAAGATGTGACCCAAAGGTTTCCACATAATCTTTTGCTGACTTGTATTATAGTCCCATATCAGGAACATATTTCTGGATTGTATTAGCTTTACAGAGTCCTATGGAAGTGAAAAGGACTGAACTGGACATTTGGAATCCAGGATTATCTCACAACCTTTCTATAACCACTTTGGAAAACCTTGGTCTGTTCTTGTCTGTCACCAGAGCCTATGCTCCATGTTCCATCTACATGCCTAGCTCTCCTTCCCAGTCCTCAGCGGATTCTGTCACCTAGGGCTCACCCTACACCTTGAGTATCGCTACTTCTAAACCCCCATTTCACCGTTTGTGTTAGTAAGACTCTGAGCTCCTGTTGAGGCTCTGTCGGGACTCAAAATTCTCTCCTCAGGTAAGAGAGAAATTCCCTGAGTGTCACCTTGTATAGATACCAAGATGAGCTCTCCCAGGTTGCTAATTTTTTTCACTCACTTACAGTTCCTACAGATTTTATTATCATGGTATGAGGCCTGAGGGAGCAAGAACATTTTCCTTCCTATGCAAATATACTTTACACTCATTTGAAGAAGGAGATGAAGGTTACCCAAATGTTGACAGCTGATAATCTTGTCAGTCCGAGCCCTGAGGAATAAATGTTCCAGACACTAGTTCCAACAAGGCTCTTGTAAATAGCCTAAGTATCTATACAGTCGGTTGTCTGCCTCCGTCAGGCCCCTCCAAAGTAAGGGACCCTGTGAAGGTTGGATTGATTGCCCCCAGCTGGTGGAACAGTAAATAAATCTCTGAATTTGGAAACTGGATCCAGGGGTTTAAGAACTGGCTCTGCTATTTCTCAGCTACTTGAACTGAATATTTGCCTGTCACATCTCAGTTTCCTCATCTGTCACATGAAGATGAGATGTGGCTTCCCAAGCTCACTGGGATCTTTGTAAGAAGTAAACAATAGTTATAACTCTTTGCAAACTCCTAAGGACCTTTCAGATAAAGGTATAGTTGCTAACATGTAGCTATCTATCATCTATCTATCTATCTATATAACTTTAAGCATATGTGTATATATATATATAGTCAGAATATGTACATATATATAAATATTTTAACATGTGTGTATTTATGTATGCATGTGTGTATGTGTGTATGCATGTGTGTATATATGAATATGTATGTATACATGTTCAGTTAATATAAAATTTTAAAATTAGATGGAGAATCTTATAGTGAAATAAAGAAAAATCATTATGCCAGAGGCCTAGTATAGATTGTTAATGAAAAGATCCACTATCTATACCACTTGAGCTTCCTGGAAGCCAAGGCAAAAAGGAACATGTAGGAGGTTTGCAAAGCTCATTTTACTTAATGGAAAAAAGCATATGTATTTTTCATGAGAGAGAATTGATCACATATATCCTTACATAAGATACCCTGAGGAGATGCCAGTCAGCATGATAAGAACATTTTTGTTCAAGTACTCAATTAGTCCCTTCTATATCAATCCTGTAAAGTATGAGGTTAAAATATTATAATTTAATGAAGACATTTGCAGTCAAGGATTCTACCTGTTTCTTGTGCTATAAAATGGTATTAATACTATTAAATAAGATTAATGGAATTCCAAGTTTATTTTCCCTCAGTATTTTGATGAATATGCTGGCATGGGGTCTTTCTTATTGCATAGATTGACCAGCTATGGGACCTTAGGCAAGTGACTTAAGCTCTCTGAGTATTTTTTGGAAATTTCTGACATCCCTGGTACGTCCCTGGTATTTTTTGTTAATATCAAATGATAAGATGCATGAAAAAATGCTTATCACAGTTCTTGGTTTGCAATCCACACTCAGTGCCACCTATCACTATTAGAATATCACAGGTGGCATCCATTGGGCAGAGTGTGGAGGCACACTAAGGAAAAGAACAAGAAAAATATATGGGGGTACAGGTTTTTGAAGCCCATTGATCAAATTTGAATAAACTGTGAACACAAATGTGGGAGGAGGAAATTCAGGGAGAAGGAACAAAATCAGTGAAGTTCAGGGTGTCCAGAGAGGCCAGTTGGTACACTGTATACATGAAGGGAAAAGAGAAAATGAGATTTCAAAGGAAGGTTGGGAGTGTTGTACTTCTAGAGAGGCAAGTGGAGAAGTGGGGCAATTCTTCTGCACATCTTTCCTTCCTAGAGACTGAATCTTATCCAAGTTCCTTTTTTTACATTGTAAACCTCAACTTTGCAAACCCATATACTAAACTGAATGGGATACAGAGTTGAGGAGGTTGACATGAACCAAACTTACAAGACACTGATGGAAATAGCAAGCAATAATTTTTTAAAAACTGAATTATGGCAGGGTGCAGTGGCTCCTGCCTGTCATTTCAGCACTTTGGGAGGCTGAGGTGGAAGGACTGCCTGCGTTCAGGAGCTCAAGATCAACCTGGGCAGCATAGCGAGACCTTGTCTCTCTAAAAAAATTATCTGGGCATGGTGGTTCACTCCTTAGCTACTCAGGATTGCCGGAGTCCTGGAAGTTGTGTTTGCGGTGAGCTGTAATCATGCCATTGTACTCCAGTCTGCATGTCAGAGGGAGAGGGAGACCCCAACACACACACACACACACACACACACACACACACACACAAAAGACTAGTTTATTCATCTCCTCCAAAATCATTCTAAAGTCTTTTCTATCTCTGTAAAGAGTCTGGGTTGTCCCAAACACCTGATTTTCTATATCCAATTATCACCAAATTCTATTTGCTTTACACTCTAGAGTTCTCTCCAGTCCATACACTTTTCTCATCTGAGTGCTGCCATCTTAGTCCTGGTACCACCATCTCTTGCCTGGACAACCTCAATAGCCTCTTAAATCTTCTTCCCATATCCATGATTTGCTTGCCTCAATCACATTCTCCAATCACAGCAAGTGTAAATTGGCACTATACACATTCTCATTTAACACATGAGCAGGCAAGACTCTGAAAGGCTATAATTTATTGAAGCACATTTCAGAAATAAGAGACCGAGCTGGGTTTGAATCTGTGTATTTAGTGCCCTGTTTTTTGCTAGCGTTTAGCCCCACGGTGTGGCCTCATAGAAGAATATGGCTGGACTGGAACCAGCAGTCCCTAAAAGATCCCAAGTCCCCATACAAGCATACTTTCTCTTTCTCCCACCAAACATGGCCAATCTCAATCCCCCATTCAATCTTGAAACACCTGCTGGTCCTGCCATTAACATCAACAAATAATGAGGAGCTGTGCTAATAACAATTATCATAATAAATTGGCCTTTGATTACATCTGTCACCTGAGAATTTCAAAGACTTTACAAACATCAATTAGTAATTACATCTTAACAGATCTCTTACGGAGAGCAGGAATCATTAAGGTCAGATAAGAGCTGTGCAGGGAGGCATGAAGGACTGCTCTGGCTTAGGATTGTTTAGACCAGGGGATTTCCAGCTCCTGATAGAAAGTCTAAGCCCTTCTTCTTGAGGCCCAGAGGAACCGCACTTCTGACATTCCAATCAGGGCATGATTTTTACAGCTAATCCATGGCCTCAAAGTCCTGTTGTTGAGGAATGGGAGAAGTACAGTGCAGCATTGGAAAGAAACCTATAGATTGCCAAATTCTCTTCTTTTGGGAGAAAAAGAAACTGAAGTCCAGTGATAGAAAGCAATTTACCCAAGATTAGAGCCATGGCTTGAACCCAGTCTCCCACACTCCCATCGGTATTTTTTTACTCTACAAAAGTGTGCCTTCATTGGTCACACTCCCCTTTGTATAGAGATATGGATGATGCCAATAATAATCCAATAGTCATTTATTACAGACTTGCTCTGAGTCAGTGGGGAAACACAGATAAATAAGATAAAGTCCTTGCTCTCAGGGAGCCAACAATCCAGTGTAGAAGACACGAAAACAAATGTGTACAATATCTTACATCAAGAATTACGATGGCTGAATGCCTGGTGTGCAGCTCTCAACTTCAGGTAGAGGGGTTGAGGAAGTACTTAGGAAAAACCTTATAGCAAAAGTGACATTTGGACTTCCAGCAAGATGGCAATGGGGTAGTTAGGTCCACGAGACCCTTCGTGAAAGAGAACACCCATAAAGACTCTTGCTGTCCTCTGGGGCCTGCTTATCGTTGCCAGCTGGCTTTTCACCTGCTGCTCGGCTGCCACCTCAGCCACAACCTTCACTGCCTCCGCTGGCACTGCTTCCATCGCCCCACCCCACCCTGAGGTGACCCACAGTTCCCGGGCCTGTGAAGCCCCCCCAAAAGCACTACTGAAACCGCCACCTCCGCTGCCACTGCCACGCCCCACCACTCACCCAGAGTCAGGCTGGTGGAGCTCCTCCCATGCACCATGAAGCAGCAGCTGCCACCACCACTACCGTTGCCTGCTCCCTCCTGCCCTGGGTGGCCTCCAACTTCTGCTCAGCCCAGCCCAGGCTGAGTAGCCCAGTGCTAAGCTGGCTTTGCAATTTTGAGATTTAATTGAGGGGGGAGCCGTGATTCAAAATATATTTGCAGATCCCATTAGCCACTGACATATGTATGGATAATCTGGAACCCACTTCCCACTGCCTTGCAATCTGTCCATGCAGTGGGGTTATAGGTTTACTTTCTGAAAGCAAAATGAGGTTAAAAAAAAGGGGGGGGAAAGAATGGAACAGGGAGTGGGGGAAAGAGGGAGGTGGAGACAGGGAAGAGTAAGTGGGAAAACAGACAAACATACCAACTAACAAATGAAAAGAGACACAGACAGATACAAGTAAGAAAAATATCAACAAGACCGTAAATGTCATTAAATATATCAACAGATGTAAAACAAGAACCACATGATTATCTCATTAGATGCAGAAAAAACTTTTGATAAAATCTAGCATCCTTCTTGATAAAAACCCTCAAACACCTAGGTATAGAAGGAACATACCTCAAAATAGTAAGTGCCATCTATGACAAACCTACAGCTAACATATTGCCAAATGGTCAGTAACTAGTATCATTTCCCCTAAAATCTGGAACAAGACAAGGCTACCCACTCTCACCCCTCTTGTTCAATATTGTGTTGGAAGTCCTAGCTCAGGCAATTAGACAAGAGAAGGAAATCAGGGGTATCCAAATAGGAAAAGAGGAAGTCAAGTTATCCCTCTTTGCTGATGATATGATCCTATACCTTGAAAATCCAAGCCAGACTTGGTGGCTCAGCCTGTAATCCCGCTCCTTTGGAAGGCTGAGGTGAGTGGATTGCCTGAGCCCATGGGTTCGAGACTCACCTGGGCAACTTGGCAGGACCTCATCTCTACAATAAAACAAAAAAATTAGCCAGGTGTGGTAGCGCACCTGTAGTTCCAGCTACTTGGCAGGCTGAGGTGGAAGGATCACCAGAGCCCAGCAGTCGAGGCTACAGTGGCTGGGAGCGGCCACTGCACTCCAGTCTGGGCAACAGAGTGAGACTCCAACTCAAAAAAAAAAAAAAGAAAGAAAGAAAGAAAGAAAGAAAATCCAAGAGAATCTGTCAAAAACCTCTTGCACTGATAAAGCACTTTGGGAAAGTCTCAGCATACAAAATAAATGTGCAAAAGACAGTTGCATTCCTTTATACCAACCACAAGCAGGCAGAGAACCAAATTAAAAGCACAATACTCACCAAAAAAATGAAATACCTTGGCATCTTCCTAACCAGAGAAGTGAAAGATCTTTACAATGAAAGTTAAAAACAGTGCTTAAAGAAATCCAAGAAGACACAAACAAATGGAAAAGTATTCCATGCTCATGGATAGGAAGAATCAACATTGTTAAGATGTTCATCCTACCAAAGGCAATCTACAGATTTAACACAATACCCATTAAGCTACCAACATCATTCTTCTCAGAGCTGGAAATGTCAATACAGAAATTCATATGGAAACATAAACGACCACAAATAGCTGAAACAATCCTTAGCAAAAGAAACAAAGCAGGAGGTATCACACTTTCAGACTTCAAACTTTACTATAAATCTACAGTATTCAAAACAGCCTGGTATTGGCACAAGAACAGGCATATAGACCAATGGAACAAGGTAGAGATTCCAAAAGCAAAGCCTCAATTCCCCAGCCAACTCATCTTTGACAAAGCCTCCAACAACAACCATTGGGAGAAATGAACCTATTCAGTAAATGGTGCTGGGAAAACTGGCTGACCACATGCAGAAAATTGAAACAGAACTCCTACCTATCACCATACATAAAAAATTAACTCTAAATTATCAAAGTCCTGAATGTAAAACCTCAAACTATAGGAATCTTAGAAAATGCAGGATATACCCTTATGAAAATTGGAACTGGGAACCAATTGCTATTCAGAACCCTAAAGGCCAATACCTTAAGAAATAAGACAAGTGGGACCTCATCAAAGTAACGAGCTTCTGCAAAGCAAAAGAAACCATCAAGTGAGCAGAAAGACAGCCCACAGAATGGGAAAACATATTTTTCAACTGTTTATCCGACAAAGGCCTAACATCTAGGATCTACAAGGAATTCAAATGCACCGAAAGGAAAAAAACAACCCCTTTAAAAAGTGGGCAAAAGACATGAACAGACACTTCTCAAAAGAAGATACACTGGCAGCCAACAGACACATGAAAAAGTGTTCAGTCTCACTCATCATCAGAGAAATGCAAATCAAAACCACACTGAGGTTACCACCTAACCCCCTTAAGAATGGCCATCATTAATAAAACAAACAACAACAGATCTGGTGAGGATGTGGAGAAAAAGGAATGCTTCTACACTGCTGGTGGGAATGCAAACTGGTGCAGCCTCTTTGGAAGACAGTGTGGTGATTCCTGAAAAAACTAGAAATTGACCTTTCATATGACCCAGCAATTCTCCTATAGGGAATATACCTGGAGAAACTCAAATCATTCTGCCAAAAAGATACCTGCACATGTATGTTTGTTGCAGCTCTATTCACAATAGCAAAAACATGGTACCAATCATACTACCCACTGAACCTGGACTGGATAAAAAAACTGTGATACATATACACAATAGAATATTATGCAACCATAAAGAAGGACAAATATATGGACTTTGCAGCAACTTGGATGGATTTGGAGTTGATTATACTCAGTGACTTACCACAGAAACAAAAGACAGAGTTCCATATGTTCTCACTCATAAATGGACCTTGAACAATTATAATGCTATAAGAAAGCAATTGACAGTAGTGGGAAACTGAGGGGATGGGGAGTGGGATTGGCTGTTGAGGGAAACTGATAGAGGAGGGAGGGGCATACCTCATCAACAAGGGTACTTGCATGATCAATGTTTGTAAACCTAACCCTGAAATGTATCCCACATCTTTATAATAAAAATTAAAAATAAAAAAATTTAAAAAATAAAAAGTGACATTTGAGTTGAATATTGAAAGCTAAGTGGATATTTTCCAGGCAGAGGAGAGGATGTATCTTACAAAGGAAGCATGTGGGCAGAAGCCCAAATGTTGGGATTTGTGTATACATTTGGGGAGATTTTTTGAGGTTGGTTCCAGGATAGAAGACAGGACCAGAGAGAGACAGAAACCAGATAATGGGAGCCCTTGCATGCCATGCTACAAAGCTTGATATTTATTCTGTTGAAACAAGAACAATTTAAAAATGACCTTGGCAATAATCCCAATATCAATTTATTACAATCATGAAGTCAAACATGTATATTTACATCTTTCTGGCACTTGCACACACAAATTTTTTCACCCTACTTAGATGTGCAGAGAATATTGCTCCCACTCTACAGATGACAACACTGTGAATCAGAAGGTTTAAGGAATTTATACCCAAGGTCACCCACCCAATGAGAAACATCGCTAGAATTTGAATGTCTAACTTCATTACTTATGGCATATTCAATATGTGCCAGGCACTATTGAAAGGGACAGGAAAGTCTCCTGGTTTCATGGTCTGTACCTTCTAGAGGGAAACATGGAAAGTGATAATCAGTAAATAGGCAAATAAATAGTTTCATAAAGTGATGCATAAGAATTAAAGAGTGATGTGACACAAGCACCCGGAGAGTGTGGCAGTTGAGAGGATTCATCGGGGAAGGAATCTTTGAGGAAGTGACGTGGAACAGGACTTAAATGATGAGAAGATGAATTTCTCAAGACATTCCAGGCAGAGGGAACAGCAAATTTATGCCCTGAGGACAAAATAGGTTCAGCATGTTTGGGGCTCAGCTTGATCAATGTGCTGGAAGGGAAGACTGGTAAGAAGCCAGTCAGGACAGTGTCTGCTTAGGCAAGGCAATGAGGGCCAAAGGGAGGATCTGGGATTTTTTTTTTTTAAGAGACAGGGTCAGGCAATGTTGCACAGGCTGGTCTCGAACTCCTAGCCTTAAGCAGTCCTCCCACCAAGGCCTCCCAGAGTGCTGGGATTACAGGTATAAGCCTCTATGCCCAACCACAAGCTGAAATTTTATCTTCAGTCCACTGGGAATCCACCATCAAGTTTTAAACAGGGAGTGGTAGGACTGAACTTGGGTAATTAAAAGATTATTCTGACTAAAGGGAGGAGATTATTAGTTTCAGGAGTCCAGAAAGGCTGCAGGTGAAAGGGCCAGGAAGCTATTGCCGTCATTCAGGCAAGAGGTGAGGGCAGTTTGGACAATGATTATAACAATAGGGAACCAAGAGAATGCAATGAATTCAGGATATGTAAAAATATACATTGTCCTCACCCTTAAATAATGTGCTATAATGAAGTGTTTCACACATATACAAAAGGAAAAAGGGTGATAGAGTGATCTCTATATACTCATCACTCAGCACTCAGCTTCAGCAGTGATAACTCATGGTCAATCTTGTTTTATTACAACTCATTCTCTATATTCCACCAAATATATTTAACCTCTTGGTTCAAGGTAACTTAAAACTCACAGAGAAGTTTTTGTTTGTTTGTTTGTTTGTTTTGAGTTGGAGTCTCACTCTGTAGCCCAGGCTGGGCATGCTTATGGCCACCACAGTCGCGACCTACTGGGCTCAGGTGATCCTTCTACCTCAGCCTTCCAAATAGCTGGAACCACAGGCATGTGTCACCATGCCCGGCTAATTTTTTTACTGTTTGTAGAGACGAGGTCTCACCATGTTGCTCAGGCTGGCCTGGAATTCCTGAGCTCAAACAATCCTCTCACCTCCACCTCCCAGACTGCTGGGATTATAGGCTTGAGCCACCACGCCCGACTGAGAAGCTTTCAGAACGTCCATAAACTCTCTGCTCAGACTCCCTAATTGCTAATAGTTTGCCATAGTAGCTTTACCATTCCATTTTCTCCTTTTCCTTTTCCTTTTCCTTCTCTCTTTTTTTCTTCTTCCCCTCTCTATCTACCTATAAATCAATAGATCCATCATTCCTTTATTCCCAAATGCTTTAATGTGCATTTCCAATATAACCACAATACAATTACCAGGAAATTGATGTTTATGTAATACTGCTAACCCCAGTGTTGCTAATTGTTTCAATTATATCCTTTATAGTAAAATTTAAAAAAAAAATTTATGACCAAGGATCACATATTTCACTTAGTCATCATGTCTCTTTAGATTTCTTATATCTCAGTCTGTCCTTGGTTTTTATGCTCTTGACTCTTCTGAAAATTATAGGCCCGCCTGGGCAACTTGGCGAGACCTCATCTCTACAATAAATAAAAAAAAAAATTAGCCG
>NW_007232258.1:0-6596 GCF_000164805.1 Carlito syrichta | reverse complement strand
TCGCTCGGTGGCTCAGCCTGTAATCCCACGCCTTTGGGAGGCTGAGGGGAGGGGACTGCCTGAGCCCGCGGGTTCGAGACCTGCCTAGGCAGCGAGACCTGATCTCTAAAATAAATCAAAAAATCAGCCGGGCGTAGTAGCGCATACCTGTAATTCCGGCTACTCGGAAGGCTGAGGCGGAAGGATCGCCGGAGCCCGGCAGGTCTAGGCTGCAGTGGCCGGGAGTGTACCACTGCACTCCGGTCTGAGTGACAGAGTGAGACTCCAACTCAAAAAAAAGAAAAAGAAAAAGAAAACTTAATTTCTTTCCAACACTGTATCTTAGGTTTTTTCTGTCCCAACTCTGATTTCCTCCGATGGGGAATGGTACTTAGCAATGCAAATCTGAGAACTAGTGGGCATCATTGCTAGTGAGCACCACTGATTCTAGGCTCTCAAAGTATAGATAAACATAAGACATACATATATTCATATTTTTTCATCTATCTTCTATCTATCTATCTATCTATCTATCTATCTACCTATATCTATCTATCTATCTGTCTTCCTATCTCTTTATCTCTCTATCTATCCATCCACCTGTCTGGAAAAACCAAGGGTTAAAAATTATACCCAGTCCCAGTTCAACACCACAGGATTTATTCCAGCCTTCAATCTTCTGATATTTGTAATTCTCTTCTTTGACAGTGAGAACCTTAGCATTCATTATTCTTTATATTTATTTATTTGTCCACCATAGAATATCCAGGAAGTATTTTCAGAAATAAAAATGAAAATAAATCAATAAATAAATAAAATAAAAAGAAATACTAAACTCTACCACTTCATGAAACAAACCCACTAAATAGTGTTTAATATACACTTAAAGTTCTTACTATCTCCATTTTAAGTATGTATAAAATATCGGGTTCAAAAGTTACTTGGTTTATTTCTTCTTCTTTTGCCAAGTTATGGTTGTGTATTTATTGGAAATAAATATAGGTTTATTTGTTTCTCTTTGTTTCTAATTTTAGGTTCACTTTCCCTATTCTTATAGATTTTCTGAATATGTAAAACATTCTATAACATGATTCCAAAAGTCTAGCTGTACAAAAAACGTGCATGTAGGAAAGGACTTACAACTTCTTTTGCATTGTTTCCATCATCTCTTGTGAGTAATCAGTTATTAACTTAGTGTAAACTTTTGCCAAAAAATTAAGTATTTTTAAATTTTTTCCCTTTATTTTATTTCCCCTTCACTTTATAGAAAAGGTAACATACTATAGATGTCTGGGTATCACTTTACTTTAGTTTGTTGAGATCTTCCTTATTTTTTTTTTACAGCTACATAGCACTCTATTATGTGGTTATATCTTAGTTTATTCAGTCACTCTCATGTGTGGACATATATGTTGTTTCCAATATTTTTGAGTTGCAAATGCTGCAGTAAAGGAACTTGTGCATACATATTTGTATACTGCTGGCCATATGTCTTCAAGGTAAGTTCCTAGAAGAGAGATTGTGGAGTCAAAAGGTGAACTACTACATAGTTTTACTAGATGTTGCTAAGTTCCTTTCCATAAGGGTGGAACCAATTTGCATTTCCTCCTGCAATGTGCAGATTATCTGTTTCTCCCCAGCCTCACAAATAGTTTGTGATCTAATTTTAATTTGTGTCAAACTTATATATAAGAATCTATATCTCAATATAGCTTCATTTTCTTTTCACTTATAAGTGAAATTGGTATCTTTTCTTATATTTGAGTGAGTTTTTATATCACTTTTGAATAACCCATTAATATATTTTGCTCAATTCTTAGTTTTTGCCCCTTTTTTTCATCAATTCTTAAGAGTTATTTATACAGCTGGGTGCAGTGGCTCACGCCTGTAATTCCAGCCCTTTGGGAGGCCTAGGCAAGAGGATTGCCTGAGCCCAGGGATTTGGGACCAACCTGGGGAATATAGTGAGACCTTGTCTCTACAATCAATCAAAAAATTAGCCAGGCATGGTGGCGCGCACCTGTGGTTCCAGCTACTTGGAAGGCTGAGGTGGAAGGATCATCTGACCCAGCCAATCAAGGCTGTGGTGGTCCAGAGCGTGCCACTGCACTCCAGCTTAGGCAACCGAGTGAAACTGCAACACACACACACACACAAAGTTATTTATATACCAAAAATATCAATACTTTATCTATGATATATGTTGCAATTTTTCCGTTTGTTATTCATCTTTTGACCTTGCTTATAATGTTTTTGCCACATCTAATAAAATGTTGTCAAATGTATCATTTTTAAAATTGCATTTAAACTTTGAGTCATAGTTAAAGGACTTTTTTTTTCACACCCAGGTTGTAAAGGAGTTTACCCATGTTTGCTTCTCTGTCTTGTATAGTTTAATTTTTTAAAATTTAGATTCCTGATGTTTGGTGTTTATTTTTGTGAAAGGTGTAAAGTATGGATCTAATTTTATCTGTTTTCCCAAATGTCTCTCTAGTTGTCCTAGCAACATTTATTAAAAAGTCATCTTTGCCCTGGTAATTTGAGCCGCCGCTTTTCACATATTTTAAATCTCCATATGTTCTTAGATCTTTTTTCTGGACTTTGTATTCTATCCCACCAGCCTGTTTGCCTATTAATGCACAGGCACTACACTGATATAAGTAAGGACTGTATGCTCTAATATCTGATAGGGAAAATTTCCCTGTCTAGATTTCCTTTTGCCGTGATTTCTTAGCTCTTCTTGCATATTCATCTTTTCATGTACATTTTATTGTCCATTTGTCCACCTCTATGACAAATCTACTAGTAATTTTACTGGTATAAGCATTGAATGTATGCATTAATTAGGGTGAACTGACATCTTTAAGATGTTAAATTATCTTATCTGAGACAAAGAATGTGTTTCTACTTGTTCAAGTCTACTTTTGTGTCTTAAAGGTCGGGGGTGCTGTAAAGTTTTCTTCCTACAGATCTTGTTGTTATTACCAAGTATTTAATCTCTGTTGTATTATGGGGTTTTGCTACTATTATGTCCTCTAATTACTGGTTTTATGTATGGCTGCTATTGATTTTATATGTAAGTTATTGTGTTTTAGGGGGCATAGATGTTCATGCCTGTTATATTCTCTGTTAACCTTGGGTTTTACCATTAAAAAGTATCCTTTGGCATATTTATGCTTGTTTAGTTGAATATTTGTTTGATTCAGATCATTACTACTGCCGTATTATTTTTTATTTTTATTATTTATTTATTTATTTATTTTTTGAGTTGGAGACTCACTTTGTAGCACAGACTGGAGTGCAGTGGCATGCTCCCAGCCACTGCAGTCTCAGCCTGCTGGGCTCTGGCAATTCTTCCACCTCAACCTTCCAAGTAGCTGGATCTACAGGCATGCGCTACCACACCCGGCTAATTTTTTTTTTTTTTTTTTAATTGTAGAGATGAGGTCTCACCAAGTTGCCCAGGTGGGTCTCAAACCCACAGGCTCAGGCAACCACTCGCCTCAGCCTCCCAAAGTGCTGGGATTACAGGCCGAGCCACCGAGTCTGATCTTTTATTTGTTTTTTATAGTTTTTCCTATTCCTTTCTTTTTTGCCTTTCTGAATAATGTTGTTTTAAGTGTGATCTTTATATACAAAAAGCAGTTGGGTCTTGCTTTGTGAGCCAAATTGAAGTCTTTTTAATTTAACTACACAAGTTAAACCCATTCACATTTGTTGATTTGATTGATATATTAGGTCTTAATTCTGTCATATATTTTAGTCATAATTTACTACATTAATTTTGTAATATTTTTTGCTGTCTTTTCTTTACTCTTTTATTTTAAAATTCCATTACTTAATTAGGAAAGTTTATACTTTTTTCTATTACTCATAATCCCATATTACCTTGTTTAATCTTTTGCTATCTCTTTTGTTGGGGTTTTATGGTGTCTGTCGACTTCCACATATTGTCTATACAACAATGAATTACCTTGTACTCCTTCCCCTTTCTCTGTTTATTCTCATTTTTAGTTTCATTGTTCCTACATCAACAGAAAATACATTTATATATTCTGCTTTCAGCCATGTTTCTACCTTCTTTTAGCCTTAGATTTACAATTAAAAATATTAAATTCTTATCATCAGTTTTTTGTTGAAGTTTCCTTAGTAATATTTTTGTTAGATGAAGTTTATCCTAAGTAGATTTCCCAAGAAAAATTCATGAGGACAGTATTCCCTGTGTTTTTAAATGTTCAGAGTTATTTTTCTATAGTTTTGCTATTTGAAAAACACATGGCTAGTTATAAAATCTATTCAGTTTTTTGTCTCCCTTCTCAGATAGTCCAACTATACATAGGTTGGATTTTCTTTGTCTTACCTTCAGATCAATTTTTCACTAACTTGCTATTTTATTTGTATTTCATTTTTGTTGTCTTTGTTGAGTTTCTCTCTTTAAGGCTCCTTACTAAATTGCTTCTTTGAGTATCTGATAATTTAATCTTCATTTCTGAGGTGATTTTTGTGGGGTTTTTTATTTCTTTTATATCTCTCCTGGGTTAAAAATCAGTTCTCTTTTTATTTTTTCTGATTTTTGTATTTGTCAGTTTTTAACTTGTTCTTTTCTAAATCAAAGTTGTTTGAGGACATTTAATTCAGTTTGGAGTACTGTGCTACTTCTGTTTCATAATTGTTTTCTTGGTGGGGGATAGATTTTCACCATTTGTGATGTTTTAATTTTCATTTTCTGTTTTCTTTATATAATAGCTTTATCGGGTTTATTTGATTTTTTAAAACAAATTTGCAGGTTTAACCCTTCCAAAGTTCCCAGTTCAGACACACTCTTTTCTGACAAGGTAGCAAAGTTTTTCTGTGTGCCATGTGGTATGGGTGTAGGTTCTGACTTTTTGTTGTTCTTGTTTTCTTTGTTGTTTTTCTTCCTAAAATCCCCTCTTTGCTTCTTTTTTTCTTCTCCATCAAATCTTTCAGGGGCACTTCTAATCTTCTGAGGGTACTCCTCCCTTCTTTTCACCCAATTTTCGTAAATGATACCTATAGAAGACAGCCCTCTTGAATCATGTGTCATCTCGAGTCCTTTACCAGTATTTTCAGTTCTGGTCTACTAGGAATCATTTTCAGCGTTTTCACATGCAATGTGGGGGTTATCATTCTGGAAATTGTTTTAGATAAACCACATACCCTCAGCTAATTTACCTCTTCTCTCCTCCAAATTGCTTTTCCATTTAGTGCTTACTGTCCACAAAGACTTGTGTTGAGTCTTAGAGATATTTCACTGTTTGATTCTTATTTTTCTGTCAACAGGGACTATAACTCCACGAAACTCCTTTGTACATTAATTATGCTAAGGTAATAGATTTTGTGTAATTTTTTTTTCTTGTATTGTTTTTGAAAGAGAAGTTATGAAGATTTGGTATTAATTGGTTACCAATTTCTTTAACTACCGAGGTCCAACAGGAATTGGTGGTTGATTGGTGGTGAAAGGTAATGAATCTAGAAGAATCAGTGATTACTCCTAGGTTTTTTACGTTAAAAAAGTTAAATAGATGATGGTGGCATTTAATTAAATGAGAAAAGTAGTGGTGGATAAGGCATGAAGTTAAAATGAGAGAGGAAACTTAATTCTTTTGGAGGTCTGTATATTTGACTGCGAATATTTCTAGTAGGCAGATGGATAGATGAGCCTAGATATCAGGAATACTGGTACTAGATAAGTAAATTTGGGAGTAATGAGAAGATTATTCACAGCCCTGTAGACTGATGGTGAGCTCCTAGTGAGAAACTTAGAATACAAATGATGAAAGAGAATATAAAACCAAACCCCAGGCTATTCCAATGTGTTGAGGTCAAGCAAAGGATCAATATCTAAGCCAAAAAAATTTTTTTAATTAAAAAAAAAGAGCATAAAATCAAGTAGGAGATCAACCTAAAAAGTAGAAAGACCCAAAAGCCAAGAGGAGAAAACAGGTCACAAAGGGAGTGATCATTTACAACTAATCTTGATGAGAGATTAAGAAATATAGAACATGTGGTATATATACACCATGAAATACTATGCAGTCATGAAAAAGAATGAAATCATATCCTTTGTAGTAGTATGCGTGGAGCTAGAGATCATAATCCTAAATGAACTGACTCAGAAACAGAAAACCAAAAACTGCATGTTATCACTTATATGCAGGAGCTTAATGGCCACAAACATGGAAATAATAGACACTAGGGACACCAATAAGGAGGAAGGCATGGAGAGGTGTTAGAGTTTAGAAATTACCTATGGGTAATAATGTTCACTCTCTGGAGCATGAGCCACCTGAGACTCAATCCCCACCACTATAAAATATGTCCATGTAACACATACATGTATACCCCCTGAATCTAAAATAAAAATGGAAAAATAAAGAGAGATGGATTTGGAACAGTGACTATAAGAGTTGACAACATGAAAGTCTTTGTTGATTTTGATGAAAGCAATCTGATTGAAAGGAGCTCCATAGTTGATTAGGCAATGGAGCCAGCATCTAGAGAGAGAACACTTAATAGGAAGATTTTCAGAGTTTGGGTTTTTTAATGAATAGGCTTGCATGTTACCTGGGAGATTTCTTTCTTTTTTTTTTTTTTTT
>NW_007232257.1:4954-10546 GCF_000164805.1 Carlito syrichta | reverse complement strand
TCCCTCATCTGTGATGGATGTCCCAGTGACTAGCCCTCCTCTATTATGTGTGTCTGTTTGACTGGTCCTCCACTATGGTGAGTGTCACAATAACTGGCCTTGCTTTTGGATGCTCCAATGATTGCCCCTCCTCTTGGATGGGTACCCAAGTGTCCGGTCTTCCCCTGTTATTGGTAAATGGCCCTCTTCTATGATTGCTGACCCATTCACTGACATTTCCTGATATGGATGTCCCACTGACTAGGCACACTCTGTGAGCTGTGCTCCAGTGACTGGTCCTCCTCTGTGATATGTGCCTCCGTGACTGAACCTGACTTGTGAATAATACCATAGTGACTGATAATTCTTTGTGATGAGTGCTCTGGTAACTAGTTTTCTTTTATGATTGCTGCCCCCGTGACTGGCTGTCTTACATAATGGATGCCCTGGTGACTAGTCCTCCTCCATTATGTGTACCCCAATGATTGGGTTTCTTCAGTGATTGATGACATTGTTACTGGCCCTATTCTATAATAGGTACTATAGTGATAAGCCCTCCTCTTTGACGGGTGTGCCTGTATCACAGACTCCTACATAATTGGTGCCCCAGTGACAAGTCTTCCTTTCTGATATGTCTACAAGTGACTCACCCTCTTCAGTGATGGGTGATAAGGTCACTAGCCGTTCTCTATGTTGGTTGTCTCAGTAACTGACCCTCCTCAATGATTGTTCCCCAGAGACTGGCCCTTCTCTTTTATGCATTACAAAGTGACTAGATCTCCTCTCTGATGGCTGACACAGTTACAAGCCCTCTTCTCTCACGAGTGTTACAGTCACTACCACTCATTTAGGAGTGGTTACTCTATGACTTGACCACCTCTATGATTGATGATCCAGTGACTATCCCTCCTCTGTGATGGGTGTCCCACTGACTGCTTCTCTTCTGTGACCCATCAACAGTGAGAGACTTCTGTGATTAGTGTGCCAGCATCATGCTCTCCTCCATAATGGATGCCCAATTGACTGGTCTTCCTTTGCAATGGGGATCCTGGTGACTGGGCTTCCTCCTTAATGGGTGTCCCAGTGACTAGCCCACCTCTATGATGCTTGTACTAGTGAATTGTTCTCCTCCAAAATGTGTACCCCAGTGACTTGCACTCCTCTGTGATGGGTGTCCTACTGAGAGTCCCTCCTCTTTTAAGAGTACCCCAGTGATTGTCCCTCCTTATAATGTATGCCACAGTTACTGTCTCTCCTCTGTGATGTGACCCTCAGTGAATTCCTGTCCTCTGTGATGGTGCCTGTGATTGGACTTCCTCTCTGATGGATGTTTCAGTGATTACTCCTGCTCTATGATGTTGTCTCTTTGACTGGACGTCCTTTGTGAATGGTACCCTAGTGACTTGCTTTCATATATGATATATACCCTAGTGACTAGCACTCCTAGGGTAGTCCCACATCTTTACCTCCTTCATTATGGGTGGCCCATAAATGGCCGTACTCTGTGCTGGGTTTCCCAATAACTGATCCTCCTCCATAATAGTTGCTCCTTTGCCTAGGCCTTCTTGGTGATTTGTGTCACAGTGACTTGCCCTCCTCCAAATTAGGTGTCCCATTGAGTAACCCTCCTTTGTTATTATAACCCCAGTGACTGCTTCGCCTCTGAGATAGGTGTCACAGTAACTGGGCCTCCTTTATACCGGTGCCCCTGTTATTTGCCCTTCTCTGTGATTGGTACCAGAGTGATTGACCTACATCTGAAAGATGACTCAGTAATTTAATCTCCTGTGTGATGGGTGCCCCACTGAATAGCATTCTTCTGTGAATGCTGCCTCAGTGACAGTGTCTCTTATATAATGCATGCCCCAGTGACTATCTCAGCTCCATTATGGGTTCCCCAGTGACTAGCCCAACTTCATCATGGATGCCCTATTGACTAGGCATCTTCAGTGATTGGTGCTCCAGTGACTGGTCATCCCATATGATTGTTGCTCTAAAGAATAACCCTTCTCTGTGACAGGTGACCCAGTAACAGGTCCTCCTACAAATGGGAGCCCCAGTGACATGCACCCCCTTGTGATAGGTGTCTCAGTTACTGAAATGCATGATTGATGGATGCCTTGGTGACTCCCCTCCTCTCTAATGGTTTTACCTGTGATTGGCCCTTCTTCATAATGAGTGTCTGCCTCACAATGTGTGTCTCTCCACTGTGATGGGTTCCCCAGTGCCTGGCCCTCCCCTAAAATGTGTGAATAAGTGGCTGACTCTTCTATGTGATGTGTGCTCCAGTGACTGGGCGTCTCTGTGATCAGTGCCTGAGTGACTGTCCCTCCTCTGTGTGGTATGCTTCATTAACTGTGTTAGGTGGTGATTGATGCCCCAGTGACTGACCTTCATACAGGTGTCTAATTGACTGACTCTTCCCTATGATTTCAGTCTTGTTGACTAGGCCTTCTCCATAAAGATTAGCCCAGAGAATGTGCCTCCTCTCTGATCCGTCACCCATTGGCCATTCTCTGGGATGGGTGCTTTAGTGACTATTCCTTTTTGCGTTGGGTGACATAGTAACTGGGCCTCTGGTAAAATGAGTGCCCAAGTGACAAGTTCCCTTCTGTGTGAGTGCCCCAGTTTCTGGACCTCTTTTATAAAGGGTGTCACAGTGACTAATTATCCTCTGTGATGGGTATCCTACTGATTGAGGCTCCTCTATAATAGGTGCTCCATTGTTAAGGCCTCCTTTGTTCCAGGTACCCAAGTGATGGTCCCTCCTGGAAATTGGTTGCCCCTGTGTCTGACCTTCCTCTGTTACAAATGCCACAATGACTATCCCTCCTCAGTGATGTGTATCGCTCTGACTAGACCTTCTCTGTGAAGGGTGACTCCATAACTGGCCCACTGTTATGATGGGTGACTCTATTGGTGGACCTTCTCTGTTGTGGGTGCTCCAGTGAGAGTCCTTCTTCTGTGTTGCATGTCCAGTCACTAACCCTCCTCTGTGACGGGTGCCCCAGTGACTGGCCTTCTTTTGTGATGACTGTTCCAGTGATTTGCCATCCACTATAATTGTTCCTATGACTAGACCTCCTCTATGAGGTTTGTACCAACGACTGGCCCTCCAACATCATGGTTGCCCCAGTGACTGGTCCTCATTTGTTATGATTACCACGGTGACTATGCCTTCTCTGTGTTGGGTGTCACTGTGGCTATCATTCATCTGTGATTGGTGCCCCTGACTGGCCTGCTTTTGTGATGTATGCTACAGTGACTTCTCCTCCTCTGCTATGGGTGCAAAGTGATGGCCCCTTCTCTGTGATGGATGCCTCTGTGTCTGGCCCTTCTCCATGATAGGTACACCAGTGACTAGCCATCCTCTGAGATATGTGCCACAGTAGCAAGCCTCCTTTTGTGATATGAAACCCAGTGACTAGACTTCCTCTGTGAAGTAAGCCTTTTTGACTGTCCCTCCTCTGTGACGGGTTGTTTGTGTGACAAGCCAATCTCTGTTAAGAATGTTCCATTGTCTGATCTACCTCTGTGATGGGTGCCACAGTGACTAGATTTCCTATGTGATCTCTGCCACAGTGACTGGGTCTTCTACATAATGGGTGCCCCAGTAACTATCCCTTTTCCATTATGAGTGCCCCAGTGACTTTGACTTCTGTTACTGTGCCTAAGTGACTTGCCCTCCCCATAATGCATGCCCAAGTCAAGGACCCTTCTCTGTGGTTGTTATTGTGACTGACTCTCCAATATAATGGGTGCACCAGTGACTAGCCCTCCTCTCTTATGGATGTCACAGTGACTAGACTTCCTATGTGATAGGTGTCTCAGTGATTAGCCTTCCTCTGTGAGGTGTTCCCTAGGCACTGACTGTCTTCTATCATGGGTGCACCAGTGACTGACTCTTTTCTGAGATGGTTGTCCTAATGACTGGTTTTCCTCTGTTATGGATGCCCCAGTGACTGACCTTCTTCTACAATCTTTTGTGATCAATGTCTCAATGACTGTGCCTCCCCTGTGATTGGAACCCAGTGACTGACTTTCGTATGTGATGACTGCTCCCATGTATACTGCTCCACTGTGATGGGTGATTCTGTGACTAAGTTGTTTCCATTTTGGGCGAAATAGTGACTATCGCCCTCTGTCATTAGTGCCTCAGTGGCTGGTTTTCCTATATAAAGGACTTCCCAGTGACTCACCTTCCTCTGATGGGTGTCCTAGTAAATGGAGCTAGTCCAAAATGGATGCTCTAAGGAATAGTCCCCTTTGGTTATGAGCGCCCCGGTTTCTCTTTAATGGGTTCCCCAGTGATTGACTCACCTTTGGGAACAATTTCCCAGTAATTAGACCATCTCCATAATAGATGTTCCATTGACTGTTTTTCTTTGTGATTGCTTCCCCAGTTACTAGCCCTCCTCAAAACTGTGTAGCCCAATGAATAGACAACTCTAATAGATACCCTAGTGACAGGCTATTCTCTATACTGAATGACCCAGTGACTAGCCCTCCTTTGTGAAGGGTACACCTGTGACTTGTCCGCCTTTATAATGGGTGCCCAGTGACAGACCAACTTTTATCATGGGTGTTCTAGTGACTGCATCTCCTCTGTGTTGAGTGGCAGTGGCACTGTAATATGAGTATTTTATATTGGCCCCCCTCTGTGATGGGTCCTCCATGTGACAGGCCCTCCTCTTAAAAACACTCAATTGACTGATCCACCTATGTGATGAGCTACACGGTGACTAGCTTTCCTCTGTGCTCACAGACCCAGTGGCTGTTTTCCATGTAATGGATACCCCATTGACTACCCTCCTTCCATAATAGGTACTCCACAGACTGTGATTCCACGATAATTGGTGTCTCAGTTACTTGCCCTTCTCCATAATAGGTAACCCAGTGAATGACCCTCCTCCATAAAGATGGTTCTTGTGGAACAAGCCCTCCTCCTAATGGTTGAACCAGTGACTATCCCTCCTAATGGTTGAACCAGTGACTATCCCTCCTCGGTTGTGGGCGCCACAGGGACTTGCCCTCCTCTGTGATGGGTTCCCCAGTGACTGGCCCTCTTTTGTGATGTGTGTCCCAATGACTGTCCCACTTCTGCCATGAGAGACTCAGAGATTCCCTCACTGACTGACCCTCCTTTGGTCCCTCACTAACTGACCCTCCTCTGTGATCATTGCTCCTGTGACTGACTCTCCACTGTAATTGGTGCCCCAGTGACTGAATCACATATGTGATGGGTATATCAGTGACTGGAATTCATCTGTGATGGGGACTACAGTGACTGGCCTCTACTGTGATAGGTACCCTAGAGACTGGTCATCCACTATGATGAGTGCCAAAAATGACTGTGTTTCTTGTGTGATTGGTGCCCCAGTGATTAATTCTCTGATGTGATTGTATCCCATTTATTGTGCTTATCCTGTGATGGGTACTCTAGTGACTGTCTCTCTTCTATAAATAGCACCCCAGTGATTAGACTTCATTCTAATGTGTTCCCCAAATTACTGACTCTCCTCTGTGATAGGTGTCTCAGTAACTTGGTCTCTCTGAAGTGTGCCTGGGTGACTAGTCCTCAGCTGTAATGGACTTCCAATGACTGGACCTCCT
>NW_007232257.1:0-4518 GCF_000164805.1 Carlito syrichta | reverse complement strand
TGTGTTCTGCATCCCAATGAATAGAACTTCTCTGAGATGTGTGACCCAGTGACTGGGTCTTCTCTGTGATTGGTGTCCCTGTGACTCACTGTCCTATGTGATAAATAAGCTTGTGACTGGGCCTCCCCAATAATGGGCCCCTCATTAACTGACTCTCCTCCGTGATGACTACCCCAGAGACAGACATTCTCCTGTATAAAATAACACAGTGACTATTCCTCCTGTGATGGGTGTCACAGTGTCTCACTTTTCTTTGTGACTGCTGCCCCTGTGACTAGATATCCTACATAATGGGTCTCCCAGTGACTCTCCCTCCTCCATTATTGTTCCAGTTGCAAGACCACCTCAGTGATTGATGCCACAGTGACTGGCCTCTTACATAATGGGTGCATTATTGACTCCTACCTCCTTAGTTATGAGTGTCCCAACTACTGCGCCCCCTACATGTTGGGTGCTCCAGTGATAGACTCTCCTTCAATATGAGTGCCACAATTATTTGACCTTTTATGTGATTGTTGCACCAGTGTCTGGGTCCCCTCCCTAATTTTTGTCCCTGTGACTTGACCTCTTCTTTGTTTGGTATATCTGTGACTGTTACTTTTCTGTGATTGGTGCAAGAGAAACAGGTCTTCCTTTGTTATTAGTGCACCAAGACTATATCTCTCCATTAATTGGTACCTCAGTGACTGTTCCTCCACCATTTTGAGTGCTAATGTTTGTTCCAGTGTAACCTTCCCATGTGAAGGTTGTTCCAATGGTTCCCTTTCATAATGGGTGCTCCTCTAACTATACTTCATCTCTTATGGATACCACAGTGAGTAGTTTTCCACTATGTTGGGTGTCCCAGTGACTTGCCCTCCTCTGTAAGGATTACCACCCTGACTGGCCTGTATATGAAATGGGAGACTCAGTAGCTGGCATTGTTATATGTGCCCAGTGACTACACCTACTCTATGACAGGTGCCCCTTTGTTTGTGATGAGTGCCCCAGTGATTAGCCCTCTTCTGTGATGGCTGACCCATTTGATGGTCTTCTTCTGTGATGGGTACCCAGTGGCTAAACCTCCTCTGTGACTGCTGCCCCTGTGACAGGCACTCCTCTGTGATGGATGTCTCAGTGACTAGTCCTATCCCATAATGCATCCCCCAGTGACTAGCCCTACTGTATGATTGGTTGACCTGTGACCTGATCTGCTGTGTGATGTGTGCCCCAGTGACCGACCCTCTTCTGCAATGGATATTCAATGATTGTCTCTCCTTTATAGGTACTCAGTGACTAGCCCTTCCCTGAAAGGTGCCCCAGTGACTGAGGCTTCTACTTTTTGTGTCCAATGTTACTAGTTCTACTCTGTTATAGATGCTTCAGTGATTTTCTCCTCTGTGATGGATGCCTCAGTGACAGGCTCTCCTCTGTGATTGGTGTCTTAGTTATTGTTTCTCCTCCATAAGAATTTTCCTAGTGATTGGATTTTTCTGAGATCTGTATTTTAGTGACTGTCCTTTTCTGTGATGGGTGTGCCAGTGACTATACTGTTTTGTGATGGCTATTATAGTGACTGGTCCTCCTCTGTGAGAAAAACCCAGAGTATCACTACTCAGTGATGGGTGCCTCAGTGACTGACTCTCCTCTGTGATGGGTATTTCAGTAATGGATGCTCCAATGACTAGCCTGCTTCTGTGATGTGTGCCTCTTTGATGGGTGTCCCAGTGACTTGCTCACTTTGAGATTGCATACCATTGACTGGCCCCCATCCATGATTGGTAACCCAGTAACTGGTCATCCTCTGTGATGTGTGACACAGCGACAGACCCTCTTCTGTGGTGTGAGTCACAGTGACTAACCTGTCTTTATAATGCAAGCCTTTTTGATTTGTCCTCCTCCCTGATGGGTGCCCCAGTGACTGACCCAACTCTGTGATAAATATCCCATTGAATGATCCTCCACTGTGATAGGTGCCCCAGTGACTGGCATTCCTCTCCTTTCCCTGACCAAAGACTGGTTTTCTGCATAATTGGGTCCCAAATGTCTATGCCTCCTCCATTATGGGTGTCTCCATGACTGAGACTCCTCAGTGATTCATGCCCCAGTGACTGTCATTCCTACCTAATGGTTGCCCTGGTGACCAGGCCTCCCTTGTGAAGGTTATACCAGTAACTAGGCATCCTCCATAATTATTGACTCAGTAACAGGGCCACTACTGTGACGGATTTTCCAGTGAAATCCCCTTCTTGGTGATGAGGACCCAGTGAATGAACCTTTTCTGTGATGATTGTACCTATGACTGTCCTTCCATAATGGATACCCCAGATATTGCCCCTCCTCTATTACAGGTGCCACAGTGACTAGCCCTCATCTGTAATGGGTGGCCCAGAGACTAGCTCTTCTTTGTGAGAGTTGCCATAACTGGCCTGCCTCTGTGATGGGTACCTCAGTGACTGCCACTCCTCTGTGGTGACTGTCCAAGTGACAGGTACTCATGTGTGATGTGTGCCTCAGTGACTGTGTCATCCAGTGATTAACCCTTATGTATAAATAGTACCAAAGTGACTGGGTCTCCTCTGTGATTGATGCCACAGTGGCTGGCACTTTTCTGTGATGACTGCCTCAGTGACTGGTTCCCCTCTGGGATTGGAGTCCCAGTGACTGGCTATCCTGTCTTATGGTTGTCCCAGTACCTGGCTTTCCTCTGTGATGTGTGCCTCAGTGAATGACCATCATCTATAAGTTGTGCCACAGAGACTGACACTCACCTCTCATGAGTGCCCTGGTGACTGGCCTTCATATATTATGGATGCTACAGTGAATAGCCCTCTTCTGTAATTAGAACCCTAATAAATGGGCCTCCTACAAAATTGATACCCCTTTGACTAGTCCTCATCTGTGATGGGAGTCCCAAATTCTGCAACTCCTCCATAATAGGTGTCAATGATTGACACTCCTTTGTGAAGCTGGTCCCAGTGATGGCATCTGCCCTAATAGGTGCGCCATTGACTGAGTGTTCTTCTTTACTCTTACCTCAGTGACTGGCCCTGCTCCAAATTGGATGTTCCACTGAATATGCTTCCTCTGGGAATGATGTCCCAGTGTCTGGATCTCCTCTATAATTTGTACCCTTGTACCTAACTCTTCTCTGTTCTTGGTGGTCAGAGATTTGCCCTTATGTGTGATAGGTGCCCGAGTTACTGGTCTTCCTCTATGATTGGTGTCACAGTGGCTAGTTTACCCTCCTCTGTGCCCTAGTTACTTGACTTCCTCTATGATGGGTGACACAGTGACTAGTTCAGTCTTCTTTGTTAAGGTTGTCCTAGTCACTAACCTATCTCTGTGGTAGGTGCCTCTGTAAATGATTTGCATCTGTGAAACTTGCAGAAATGACTATCCCTCCTCAATGAAACATGCCCTAATAACTGACTCTCCTCTGTGATGTGTGTTTTCATGATCAGCCCTCTTTGTGATGGGTGCCACAATGAGTGGTCCTGTTTGGTGATGGTTGACTGCTGTTCCTTTATGATGGGTGCCCTAGCTACCAGTCCACTTCTTAGATGTGTGCCCCAGTGACTGGACTTCATCTGTGATGACTGGCAAAAATGACTGGTTCTCCTCTGCGATGGGTGGCCCAGTTACTAGGTCTAATCTGTGAATAATGTCCCAGCAACTAACTTTCCTCCGTGATTTTTGCCTCAGTACTGGCCCTTCTCCTTGATTGGTGCCTCAGTGACTGGCTCTCCTGTTATCAGTGTCCAAGTGAGTCATTGAGGCACTTATCTCTGGTGGATGCTCCCGTGCCGTCCCTGCCTTGTGTTCAGTGCCCCCAATGACTTGCCTCTTCATATTTGGTATACATTGACTGTTCCACCTCTGTGATAAGTGTCTTATTGACTGACTTTCCTCTATAATGAGTGGCCTGGTGAGTGAGTGACTGTTCCATGTGTTTGGTTCATCAGTGAATGGCTCTCTTGTCATGGTTGCACAATGAAATGCCCTCCTCTGGGATGGATGTCTCAGTGACAGACTCTTTTCTGTGTTGGGCTTCCCAGTGACTGGTCTCTCCCTGTAAAGTGTTCCTCAGCTACTGGGACACCACTGTGAGAGTGGGCCTTGTTACTGGTCCTAATCTGTGATTGATGCCCCAGTAACTCAGTTTCTCCAAAAATGACTGCCCCAGTGTCTGTGATTAGTGCCCCAGTGACTGGTTCTCCTCTGTGATGGATTCCTCAGTGACTGTCTCCTTCAATTTTGGTGCCTCATTTTATGGCCTTCCTCTCTGGTTGGTTTCCCAATGACTGGCTTTCCTTTGTAATTAATATCCCTTTAACTGAACCTCATTTTTGATGGATACCCCTGCGACTGGCCTACTCTGTCATGGGTACTTCAGTGACTATCCCTCCCACATAATAGGTATTCCACGGACTAAACTCCACTGTAATGGATGCCCCAGTGACAGTCTCCTCTCTGATAGGTGACCCTATGACTGACCCTCCTCTATAATGGGTGTCCCAGTGACTACTTCGCTTCTGT
>NW_007232256.1:121018-133455 GCF_000164805.1 Carlito syrichta | reverse complement strand
AGGACAAAGAAGAAGGCTTATATGAGATGATTGCTATTTTTAAAATGGCTCCCAACACACCACCACACCTGGCTAATTTTTTGATTTATTGTAGAGATGAGGTCTCGCCAAGTTGCCCAGGCTGATCTGGAACCACTAGTCTCAGGCAATCCTCTTGCCTCAGCCTCCCAAAATGCTGGGATTCCAGGCGTGAGCCACCGCAGCTGGCCCTGCTCACTTCTACTTTAGACTTTTTGGGCTACAGGTTCTTTTTGCATCCATTTATTTTGTAACCACTACACATACATTTTTAGTGGTTTTATGAAAAAGATGTGTTTGGAAGAGAGCAAATGACTCTTCAAGACTCTAGAAGAGGATACATTTGTACTTCTTCCAACTGTAGTTAGCATAAACATTGACCCTAGAGACAATATAGTTGTGAGACCAAAAGCGTTTATTAAAATTGGAACTAGAACAGATAAAGCTAATCTATGGTGAGAGAAATAAAATTATCACACTTCTAGGGAGAGTATCAACCAAGAGGGAGAATGAGGGATCCTTCTAGAATCCTTCTAGAATGTTCCAAGTCTTGTTGTGGATGGTGGTTTTGCAGATGTATGCTTCGGTAAAATATGCTGATTCTTTCTTCCTTTCTCTCTCTCTCTCTCTCTCTCTCTCTCTTTCTTGTAGGAGTCTCACTCTGTTGCCCAGGCTGGAGTGCAGTGGCATGCTCATGGCCACCACAGCCTCGACCTGCTGGGCTCAGGTGATCTTTCCGCTTCAGCCCTCCAAGTAGCCGGAACTACAGGTGCACACCACCATGCCTGACTAATTTTTTCAATTTACTGTAGAGACGAGATCTCACCAAGCTGCCCAGGCTGATCTCGAACCCCTTGACTCAGGCAATCCTCTTGCCTCTGCCTCCCAAAATTCTGAGAGTACAGATGTGAGCCACTGTGCCCGGCTGCATTGAGTTTAAAGACAAAAATGCAAATTAGCCCAAGACTGGTGCAGTAGACACTGCAACAGAATATAAAAGCAGTGACTAAAAATCAACAAGCACCATTCAGAAGACCCATGATCTGGAATATTCTGTTTCATCCCTTTCCTTCCCTTCCCCACCCCACCACACCTTTGCCCTACAACAGTTATTTTTTCTGCACACTATTCTTTTTCAATCAGCTTTGACGCAAAGACGTAGTGTTTTAAGACTTTAATATCAGGCCGGGCACGGTGGCTCAAGCCTATAATCTTAGTACTTTGGGAGGCCGAGACAAGACGATTGCCTGAGCCCAGGTGTTCAAGACCAGCCTGGGTAACTTGGCGAGACCTCGTCTCTACAATAAAAAAAATTAGCCAGGCGGGGTAGCGCACGCTCGTAGTTCTAGCTACTTGAAAGGTTGAACCAGAAGGACTGCCGAAGCCCAGCAGGTCGACACTGAGGTGGCTGTGAGGGTACTACTGCACTCCAGCCTGGGGGACGGAGTGAGACTCCAACTCAAAAAAAAAAAAAAAAAGAATTTAATATCAGACTATTCATATTTCCCTCTTGGATATTTTTGAGTCCATCTTTCAGTGTTGGATGAAGAAATATAAACTGCATTTCTCCACTCCGGTCTCGCTGGGCAGGCTCTTGTTCCCAATGGCTGCTGACCTGAATTTTCTAGTGGATGGCAGAACCTGTAGGTGGATGTAGCTTTCAATATGCTACAAAGCAAATCTGATATTGCTGGTCTTTTTTCTATGAGCTAAGTTGTTATCATTTACTGCTTCTATGAAGGAAGAAAATCGCTCTTTGCCCTGAAGCTCAAGCAATCAGCATCCAGGTTTCATACAGATGGCTGA
Organism: Carlito syrichta; assembly: GCF_000164805.1. Classification (NCBI taxonomy): domain Eukaryota; kingdom Metazoa; phylum Chordata; class Mammalia; order Primates; family Tarsiidae; genus Carlito; species Carlito syrichta. Next base: position 131,631 of record NW_007232256.1, on the reverse strand, counting down.
GGAATTCGTTTCGGCAAATGTTGGCGGGGAGGGGTGCAGAGCTTACACAAATCCGCATATCTGCAGTGGATTCTTATTCAGGTGAGTTTCTCTGTGCTGCTTCTGAAATGAAACCATGACCAAACAGCAAGTGGAAGGGTCTTTTGTGCTTCTGCTGTCCAGTAGGGGAATGATTTCTGGTTACTAGGGAGGCTGAAGTGGGAGGATCAGTCCAGGAAGCTGAGGCTGCAGTGAGCCATGACTGTGCCACTGCGCTCCAGCCTGGACAGCAGAGTGAGATTCTAACTCAGAATAAATCAATAAAAAGATAGATAAATAAATAAATCATTCATTCATTTTATTTTATTTTGTTTTGAGTCGAAGTCTCACTCCATCGCCCAGGCTGGAGTGCATTTGGCACTCTCATTGCCACCGCAGACTTGAACTGCTGGGCTTAGGTGAGCCTTCCGCCTCAGTCTTCCAAGCAGCTGGAACTACAGGCACGTGCTATCTCTCCTGGCTAATTTTTTGGTTTATTGTAGAGATGAGATCTCACCAAATTGCCCGGGCTGGTCTCAAGCCCGTGAACTCCTGAGTTCAGGCAATCCTCTTACTATGGCCCCCCAAAGTGCTGGGATTACAGGTTTGAGCCACCGTGCCAAGCCTCATCCTATTTTTTAAAAAGTTTACCCTTTAGTAACTTTAACAAAAATGTTTCCTACCTTTTTTGTTAAGATGAAAGTTACATAAAATAAAATTAGCCACTTTAAAGTGTACACTATGGGCCGGGTTCGGTGGCTCAGCCTGTAGTCCCAGCACTTTGGGAGGCCAAGGCGAGTAGATTGCCTGAGCCCATGGGTTAGAGACCAGCCCGGGCAATTTGGCGAGACCTCATCTCTATGATAAAAATCAAAAAAATTAGCCGGGTGTGGTAGCGCGCACCTATAGTTCCAGCTGTTTGGAAGGTTGAGGCAGAAGGATCACCTGAGCCCAACAGGTCGACCCTGGGGTGGCCGTGAGAGTGCTATTGCACTCCAGCCTGGGCAACGGAGTAAGACTCCGACTCAAATAAATAAATAAGATAAAGTGTACACTATGGTGGCATTTAGCATATTCACAGAGTTGTGCAACCTTCACCTCTAACTAGAGCCAAAATATTTTCACCTGTCCCCCAAAAAACCTCATACCCATTAAACACGCACTATTCATTCCATTGCCCTCTCCTTCCAGCCCCCTGAAGCCACTAATCTTCTAATCTACTTTCTGTCTCTATGGATTTACCTATTCTGGACACCTCACATAAATGAAATCGCGTGATAGGTGATCTTTTGTATCCAGCTTCTTTCTCTCACCACAATGTTTTTGAAGTTCTCTCATGTTGTAACATGTATCCATAATTGGTTAAATTTATTTTTAATATTCAAGGGCACTTTCCTATGTTTCGTATACAGCATAATGTAAAAGTTGGCATTCTCTCTGAAATAAGCCCAGCCTGGTAATTGCAGGACAAAGACACATGAGCTGCCCAGCCCCAGTGCCCCACTCCCATGCCTCAGTCTCTGGTTCCCAAATTAGCCAAGTCCTTGTGACTTTCCTTTAGAAAACCCTCCCAAACTCAGTTTTGTCCTCTGCTTTCACACCACAAGAATCATCAACACGGGAGAAGGCTTCTGTGACCAAATGTGGGGTTTTCTTTCCGCCTTCAAGCAGCAAAGAGCAGCTGGGTGGCCTCCAATTCAATTTCAGTGCTATCTGTCTGGAGATAGCATCAGATCCCACAGGGTGAGGTCTCAGTCCCACAAACCTGTCCCTGCCCCAGATACCGGGTATAAGTCTGGACTTCCGGAACTTCTGACCGACCGGCTTCAAGTTGGGGTCTCCATGACCCCCTCTTTGGGTTTGATTAATTTACGGGAGCAGTTCACAGAACTCAAGGAAACATGTTTACCAGTTTATTATAAAGGATATTGCAAAGGATATTTATGAAGAGATGAGTAGGGTGAGGCATGGAGAAGGGACGGAGCTTCCCTGCCCTCTCTGGGGCACGTCCCCCAGGGACTTCCAGGTGTTCAGCTCTTCGGAAGCTTCTAGAATCCAGTCCTCTTGAGTTTTTATGGAAGCTTTGTGACGTCAGCATTCCTTCCCCCAGAGTATAGGGCAAAACCCTCTCTGGGGAGGGTCTTAAGACCCACAATCAGATAGGGGGTGAAGTAGGGTGGGGGAGATCAGGGTCCTATCTTGGGGCAGGTGAACGGAGGGCAGCGGGCCAGCCACAGTGCCCCTGCCTATAATCCCAGCACTTTGGGAGGCCAAGATGAGAGGATTGCCTGAGCTCAAAGTTCCGAGACCAGCCTGGGCAATTTGGCAAGACCTCATCTCTACAATCAATCAAAAATTAGCCGAGCATGGTAGTGCGTCCCTATAGTTCCAGCTACTTAGAAGGCTGAGGTGGAAGGATCGCCTAAGCCCAGCAGGTAGGTCGAAGCTTCGGCAGCTGTGAGCATGCCACTGCATTCCAGCCTGGGTGACAGAGTGAGACTCTGACTCAAAAAAAAAAAAGGAGGGCAGGAGAAGGTCAGAGAGATTCTGTTTCCAGAGACCTGACACACCCACCATTGTAATAAAAGACTGCACCAGGGCTGTGGGGGTTACCGGAAACCATGGGTGAAAACCATTATCTGTAGCACAACACCATAGACTCACAGGCTGTTTTTGTTAACCATAGACTCACAGGCTGTCTTTGGATGATTTATTCTCCCTCCCCTCTTACCTTTCCCCAGAGCAAGGTCCATTTCTCCCAAAACCACACATACCATTTTAGAACTGCCATTTCAACTCATGATACAATAAACAGGAAGCACAGCACTGTGACTGTCATGAAGAGTCAGCCCTTAGGAGAACTACCAGCTCTCACAGGAGAAATGTTAAATGCAGACAGCAGCAGTAACTGCCATAGGCTGTCTGTCTCCAGCTCAGAAGGCTGCCTCAAGGCTCAGGGATGTGAATGGCCCTGAGGCCTCCCAGGAACAGTCAGACTTGGAGGAAAGGGGGGACTTGGAAAAGCAAGGTGATGATGGCCTTCACAAACAAAGGGAGGATTAGAACAAAGGCTGTGAGAATACTCGTTGCCTTTTTCAAAGGCAAGGCACAAGTTATTTTGTTTAGAGTTAAATATTTATTTGGAAATGAGCAGACAGTGGATATCAACATTGGTCCCTGTGAAAGTAAAGCAAAAGGGAACATAATGCCCCTCACTTTCCTTTGGGTTCCCACAGCCCTTATCTTGTGCCCAACCCCCTCCAGCTCAGGGATGACCACAGTAGATCACTGAGACACCTTCCTGTGTCAGGGCTGCTCCATTCTGCTGTCCACTCTACTCCAAATGATCTTTAGAAACCCAAACCAGGTTGTACTAAGACCCTGCATAAAATAATCCATTGGGTGAGAAAAGGGATCGACACAGCCCCCAAGGCCCCTGGCATCCACCTGTGACTCTGAAGGAATTTTCCTTCATTCCATCCTTCCCTAATGGAACCTGGATGGTTCCCTCAACAGGTACTATGTGGAAAACCTTGCTCTGAGGGTTCTTTCCTCCACACGTTTCCCAGCATGCCTCTCTCCCGAGGGAGCTTCCCATCATGCCTCTTTCCCTTGCTTCTCCCCCTCTTCCAGACCCATCTCTCTAACTCTGAAACAGAACTGCTCCCTCCTTCATGTCCTCACTGACTGTATCTCTTGGAATGACTACTCAACCAATCAAAGAAACATACTTTTCCCAACCAAGTGTACCTTGGACACTGCAAATGATGTGGGGCCTCATGGACCTTCCAACTCAGCCATAGAGAAGGAGGTATAAAGAGAAAGGCTCAGTTGAGATCCAAGGCAGGGTGTAGTGAGCTCGCCACAGTTGGTAGAGCCCCCAAAAGCTCCCAATATTCAGAGAAGATAGGAGTAGCTGAGCGCCACTGGAGAAGCAGTCGGGAAATGAAGTAGCTGGGGAGGAGCAGAGGGTCATTGGAGATGCGGGAGCAATCCAAAAGAACAAAGACATGCTATGGTTAAAGCCAGGCTAGACTGGAGGTGGAGGTGATTCGGAGACTGTTGAGAGAGTCCAGTTGCTGAGAAGGAGGTCCCAAGCGGGGGGCAGTGGGGCTGGAAAGAAAAGGCAGGGAAGTGGTCGACGGGCCTGGAGGGCCTGGAATGGGCAACTTGAGTAGACTTGTTGGGGGCTGGTGGGGAGAAGTAATCACCGATGGTTTCAAGGACAAAGTTTGGGTAATTGGGAGAATGCTGTCTATCTGACAAAAATTGGAAATTCAGAAACAAGGATAGCTTCCTCGTGGGTGAAGGGGATGGTGAAGTCAGATCATTACTGGGAGGCAAAAGATACAACCCCAAACCCCTAGGGCCAAGTCACCCTCCTTCTGTATTGGGAAAAAAGACAGCAACAGGATACATAGAAAAATGGTGGCCTGCTGCTAGGCATGACGCGGGACACCTGTCACACTTGTTTATGGAACACTGAGCTCTTTGGGGCTCCAGGGACTGAAGTATGTGCCCCACGACACAACCAGATGCTGCCTTTTTCCACCAACAGGCTAAATGATGCATTCTCAAACGTGGAAGTGGTGACCTACTTCCAAGGACCCACTCTGTGCAGATCCACTGGGCATCTTGGCAGAGCTGCACCTTTCAGAATGTCCTCAATGGCTGTGGCATGGGGCAAAGATGTGAGCACTGGTGTCCTTTGTGCTCCCTGCTCACCCTTTCCAACCTGACAGCCAGAAAGTATCTCCTTCTCTCTTTGGTTCTTGGAGAAAGAAGGGGACTGAGTAGCCCTGGTGGGCAGTGAGCATACGCCAGACCTCCCATGTCACCTTCCAGAAACCCAACCAGCAGATGGAAGCAGGTGGAAGGAATGAAGGGATAGAACAAGAGAGTTTCCGTCTGTGCTGCCTTGAGTTTTTCAGGCCACCCTGCAATTGGATGAGTGTGGGATTTGTTGGCCTCAATATTTGGGTAGACATGGCTTCCTTAGTGACCCTCAATTACTTATTGTAGAATATCATTAAGTCACACTGGACCAGCCTTTGAAAATCAGGTGACTAGTCAGATGTGGTGACATGCGTGTGCAGTTCCAGCTACTTGGAGGGCTGAGGCGAAAGGGTTGCCTAAGCCCAGCAAGTTGAGGCTGTGGTGGCCATGAACGTGCCACTGCACTCCAGCTTGGGCAACAAGAGTGAGACCCCCAACTCAAAAAAAAGACAGAAAGAAAGAAAAAGAAAGAAAGAAAGAATCAGGCATTTTTTTTTAAATGTCATTTTAATATTTCTGCATCTCATTGAATGAAATTATAAATAGGGCAATTTCCAAAAAAAAGGAATACAGAATAGCAAGTTTTTAGAATGTCCATTAGCTAGCTAGGTATAGTGGCTCACACCTGTAATGTCAGCTTGAGCCTAGGAGTTTGAGACTAACCTGGGCAACATAGCAAGACTCCCATCTCTACAAAAAAAATTAAAAATTAATTTCCCATCATGCCTCTCTCCCAAAGGCATGTGGTGGCATGCTCCTGTAGTTCCACTACTTGGGAGGCTGAGGCAAAAGGATCACTTGAGTCCAGAAGATCAAGGCTGCAGTGATCTATGATTGTGTCACTTCACTCCAGCCTGTACGACAGAGCGAGACCCCATCTCTAAAACAAAATGAAAATACATTAAAAAATAGAACACCCACTAAGTAAAGTCCAAACTTAGAGAAATAGATATGTAAATCCTTATGGGATAATTAACCTTGCCCCACACATTCATTTCTACCATTTATCACTCACAGCTTTTATTAGTATCAGAGTTTGTGTCCTAAGAGATCATAGATTTCTAGAAAGTAGGGCTGCTGCATCTTACTGTCTTATGTTTACGCAACAGATCCGTGAAATGCACGGTAAATATTTGATCAAAATTAAATTTACATTACTAAAAGGGTTTTTGTTTTCGGCTTGTTTATATTTGCTAAAGGAGCCACAGAGTTGCTCTTTTAAGAATAGCTTTGTAGGCCAGGCTCAGTGGCTTAGCCTGTAATCCCACGCTTTGGGAGGTTGAGGTGAGTAGATCGCCTGAGCCGGCGGGTTCGAGACCCGCCTGGGCAACTTGGCGAGACCTCATCTCTACAATAAATCAAAAACTAGCCGGGCGTGGTAGTGCGTGCCTGTAGTTCCAGCTACTTGGAAGGCTGAGGCGGAAGGATCGCCGGAGCCCAGCAGGTCGAGGCTGCGGTGGCCAGGAGCGGTCACTGCACTCCAGTCTGGGCGACCGAGTGAGACTCCAACTCAAAAAAAAAAAGAAAAGAAAAAGAAACTGAGACTTGTATGAAATGAATGACCCAACTGTCTTTTCCAATCACATTAATTATCTTTATGTATTTATTTTTTTGAGTCGGAGTCTCACTCTGTCACCCAGGCTGGAGTGCAGTGGCATGCTCACAGCCACCCTAGCATCAACATACTGGGCTCAGGCGATCCTTCTGCCTCAGCCTTCCAAGTAGCTGGAACTACAGGTGCGCGCTACCACACCTGGCTAATTTTTTATTTATTGTAGAGACGAGGTCTCACCAAATTGCCCAGGTTGGTCTTGAACCCCTGGGTTCAGGTAATCCTCTCGCCTCAGCCTCCCAAAGTGCTGGGATTATAGGCTTGAGTCACCATGCCTGATCAAGTCTCAGTTTTCAACAACTTTTGTATAAATGTACCCTGACAATTTTTTTCACTTGCTTTCTAATTACTTTATCAATGGTCTTTTTTCTCTAAAATATTTTTACATGATAAACAAAATATACAGTTTTATGAGTGTAACTTCATTTCTGTCATATTTCTATAACTTCTAAAATTTGCATATAGGTTCTGACAAAGTTAGTTTTTTCATACTAAGGGAACTGACAGAATCTAGTGTCTAAACCCGATTGATTTCCAAGATTGCAGCAGAGGCATCTCCCAAAGGAGGAAGAAACACTTACCTTATCCTCATGTGTGATCTCTTTCACAAATGCATGATTTAGAGAGGATATGCGTAAACTAACTCATGTGGGTTTTTGAGCTAAACAAATTTTACGTATAATATCAAACGCAATTTTTTCAGGAAAGTGAAAAGGCATTACTATTACCATGATTGTTATTGTCCCTTCCTGGTTTATAAACAGAAAATCTTGGAAGTCAGAAGGATTGGGTTGCATCACTTCCTTCATCCACACAGCTACTGAGTGGCAAAGCCAGGTATCTGGGCTCCAGCCTTTGTGGTATGGTCCCGTGTAAAATATTTAAACCTGGATCCTTTACAAGCCTACAAGTGTTTTATTGAGTATGCTTAAGTAGAAAATAACTCATGAAAACTCAGTTCAAAATTAAACTTTTGGAACTTACACAGTAAAATCTAAGAGCAGAACCCAGTGCCTTGCCAGCAAATGGTCTTCTCAAGACACAAATCACACTTATTCGTGCTAGAACCAATTGTATTTCCACGTGTATATCTGAAAAATCCAAGGCAATTCTCCAATCCTAATGCACCAGTTGGCATTCAACCAGAGAAATGAACCAGAAGAGGATACATGCTAAGAGATTTATTTCTCCTGAGCCCAGGAGTTCGAGGTTGCAGTAAGCTATGACTGTGTCACTGCACTCCAGCTTGGAGTCTCGAAATAAATGCATAAATAACATAAATAAATTTTAAAAAGAGATCAATTGCAAGGAATTGGTTTATGCCATTGGCAGGGTGTGGAGAGGAGCTGGCTAGGCAAGCCTGAAATTTGTAGGGCAGGCAGTTAAGAAGGCAGACCGGAACTCTCTTGGGCACTGATTGTTCACAGGAGGAATTTATTCTTTAGGAAAGCCACAGCTCTACTTTGGAGGTCTTTCACATACTTATCCAAGATCATCTCTCCCCTAGCTTGACATCAACTGATTATGGACCTTAATCACATCTACAGAACACCCTTGAAGCAACACCTAGATTAGTGTTTGTAATGGATTGAATTGTATATTCTGAAAAAGATATGTTCCAGTACTAACAAGTTCTGGTGAATGGAGCTTTATAATAACTGATGTCTTTATAAGAGAAAGAAGAAGGAGATTTGAATATACACACACACACACAGAAAGAGAGAGAGAGAGAGAAAGAGAAAGCCAGGTGAAGATGGGGGCAGAGCTGGGCTCGGTGGCTCAGCCTGTAATCCCGCGCCTTTGGGAGGCTGAGGTGAGTGGGTTCGAGACCCACCTGAGCAACTTGGCGAGACCTCATCTCTACAATAAATCAGAAAATTAGCCGGGCATGGTAGCACGCACCTGTAGTTCCAGCTACTTGGAAGGCTGAGGCGGAAGGATCGCCGGAGCCCAGCAGGTCGAGGCTGCGGTGGCCGGGAGCGGCCACTGCACTCCAGTCTGGGTGACAGAGTGAGACTCCAACTCAAAAAAAAAAAAAAGATGGGGGCAGAGATTGGAGTGGCACAGTAGCAAACCAAGGAGCACCACTGGAAGCTGGAAGAGACAAGGAAGATGTCTTCCTAGAGCCTTCAGACAGAATACAGCCCTCTCAATATCTTGTGTCAGACTCTGACCTTGGGAACTGGGAGACAATATATATGTTGTTTTAAGCCATCTAACTTGTGGTTCATTGTTGAGGCAGCCCTAGAGAATTAACATGGTATTTGATGGAATGACTGGGGACTGTGACCCAGGCAAGTGGACACATCAAAAGACCAGCACAAGCTGGGTTCGGTGGCTCAGCCTGTAATCCCAGCGTTTTGGGAGGCTGAGGTGAATGGATTGCCTGAGCCCGCGAGTTCGTGACCCGCCTGGGCAGGGGAGACCTCATCTCTACAATAAATCAAAAAATTAGCCGGGCATGGTAGCGCCTGTAGTTCCAGTTACTGGAAGGCTGAGGCGGAAGGGTCACCGGAGCCCAGCAGGTCGAGGCTGCGGTGTCCGGGTGTGGCCACTGCACTCCAGTCTGGGCAACACAGTGAGACTCCAAATAAAAAAAAAAAAAAAAAAAAAAAAAAAAGACCAGCACACCTGTCTTCCCTCCCATTTCTTTCCCCCTCCTCCTCCCCTCTACCACCCCTCTCCCTTCCCTCCCTTCCTCCTTCCCCCCCCCTCCTCCCTCCCCCCCTTGCCTCACTCCAACCCAATCCTTCTCACCTCCACTGAGTTCAAATGAACATGAAAATGTCTGCACATGAAAGAAAGAGTGATGGGGTGAAGGCGGAAGGTGCTCATCTGAGCACAGACCTAAATGCACAGGGAGGCCTGGGGGCCACAGTAGGAAGAGGGTTTCCACAGTGCAGACAGCAAAAGAAAGCGGCAAACATTGGGAACAGCAAGAGCCAGGGTGAGGAGTGGGTGGGCAGGAACGAAGGAAGTGCAGAGAAAATGGGAGGAAATGGAGCCTCCTATCACTTGTTTTTTGTTGTTTTTTTTTTTGAGTTGGAGTCTCTGTCACTCAGAGTGGAGTGCACTTTTAATGTGTCATTAAGGCCTGGCACAGTGGCTCATACCTATAATCCTGTAATCACAGCACTTTGAGAGGCCAAGATGGTAAGATCACCTGAGCCCAGGAGTTCAAGACCAGCCTGAGCAACATAGACCTCATCTCTACAAAAACATCAAAAAATTAGCCAGGTGTGGTGGTGCATGCCTGTAGTCCCAACTGCTTGGAAGGCTGAAGTGGAAGGATTGCCTGAGCTAAGGATGTTCAGGCTGCAGTGAGCTCTGATTGTGTCACTGCACTCCAGCCGGGGCGACAGAGTAAGACCCCAACTCAAAAATAAATAAATAAATAAAGCCGGACACAGTCATGTCTGTAATCCCAGTACTTTGGGAGGCGGAGGCAAGAGGATTGCCTGAGCTCAGGGGTTTGAGACCAGCCTGGGCAATTTGGCAAGACTTTGTCTCTAAAATAAATAAAAAATTTGCCAGGCGTGGTGGCACACGCCTGTAGTTCCAGCTACTTGGAAGGCTAAGGCGGAAGGATCGCCTGAGTTCATCAAGTTGAGGTTGTGTTGGCCGTGAGCCTACCACTGCACTCCAGCCTGGGTGACAGAGTGAGGTTCCAACTCAAAAAAAAAAAAATTTGTTTCTTAATTAGCCAGATGTGGTGGCATGTGCCTATAATCCCAGCAACTCAGGAGACTGAAGCAGGATTGCCTGAGCCCAGGAGGTCGAGGCTGCAGTGAGTCATAATTGTGCCATTGCACTCCAGGCTGGGTGACAGAGTGAGACCCTGATGTAAACAAAACAAAACAAACACAGAAGCAAAAACAAAAACCTCCAACAAGGCTATGTGCTATGGCCCATGCCTATAATCCCAGCACTTTGGGAGGCCAAGACAGAAGGATCATTTGAGCTCAGAAGTTTGAGAACAGCCTGGGAACCATAGTGAGACCCCATTTCTACAAAAATTTTTAAAAATTAGCTTGGCAAGGTGATGCACACCCATAATCCCAGCTACTCAGAGGTCTGAAGAGGATGAATCCATTCAACCCAGGAATTGGAGGCTTCATTACATTGTTACATTGTGATCATGCCACTGCACTCCAGCCTAGGTGAAGAGTGAGACCGGGACTCAAAAAAAAAAAAAAAAAAAAAAAAA
>NW_007232256.1:120081-120608 GCF_000164805.1 Carlito syrichta | reverse complement strand
CCACCCCAGCATCAACCTGCTGGGCTCTGGCGATTCTTCCGCCTCAGCCTTCCAAGTAGTCAGAATTACAGGCGCACACTACTATGCCCAGCTAATTATTTATTTATTGTAGAGATGAGAACTCACCAAGTTGCCTGGGCTAGTCTCGAACCTGAGGGTTTAGGCAATCCACTTGCCTCAGCCTCCCAAAGTGCTGAGATTACAGGCTGAGCCACTGAGCCCAGCCCCTTGTATTGTTTAAAATTTATTTATTTTTATTTATTTATTTTAAGTCAGAGTTTAACTCTGTCGCCCAGGCTGGAGTGCAGTGGTACGCTGCTCACAGCCACCACTGCCTTGACCTGCTGGGCTCAGCCGATCCTTCCACCTCAGCCTTCCAAGTAGCTGGAACTAAAGGCATGCGCCACCATGCCCAGCTAAATTTTGATTTATTGTAGAGATGAGGTATTGCCAAGTTGCCCAGGCTGGTCTCAAACCTGTGGACTCAGGCAATCCTCTCACCTCGGACTCCCAAAGTGCTGGGATTA
>NW_007232256.1:117612-120061 GCF_000164805.1 Carlito syrichta | reverse complement strand
AGGCTGAGGCGGAAGGATCACTGGAGCCCAGTAGGTTGAGGCTGCGGTGGCCGGGAGCGGGCACTGCCCTCCAGTCTCTCTCTCTCTCTCTCTCTCTGCTGGGATTACAGGCATGAGCCACCATGCCCAGCTACCTTTATATCCTTTATACAAAACATAGGCAAGTGGGATCCAGCCAGCCTTCCAAATTCTTAGCTCATATGTGAAACCTTTCCTTTTGACACCTTGGGGAAGAATTTTGACGTTAAAAATTCAAACCACTTTGGAATGATTCAGTCAACTGAAGTTTATTTCAATCATCCAAAGAGATCTGTGCAAAGGAAAACTACCCTTTTGGGGGGCATACTTGTTGCTTTCCCATTCCAGAAACATTCCTTACTGGGCTCTGGCCACTACTGACACCATTCCTTGGAAAGTCTATCTGCTGAAGTTAACCAACTGAATACCCATGCCACTAGACAGCTGTGTGTCAGAGGGGTTCTGGGGGTGGAGCAGTTTTATTTTTATTGTATGTTTTTTGAGTCGGAGTCTCACTCTGTTGTCCAGGCTGAAGTGCAGTGCCATGATCACAGTTATCACAGCCTCGACCTGCTGGCCTCAGGCGATCCTTCTGCCTCAGCCTTCCACATAGCTGGAACCACAGGTGCACACCACCATGCCTGGCTAATTTTTGATTTATTATAGAGATGATGTCTTGTCAAGTTGCCCAGACTAGTCTCAAACCCTTGAACTCAGGCAATCCTCTCGCCTCTACCTCCCACAGTGCTGGGATTACAGAGGTGAGCTACTGCACCCAGCTGGAGTTTTATTTTATTTATTTATTTATTTTTAGTAGGAGTCTCACTCTGTCACCCAGGCTGGAGGCAGTGGCATGCTCCCAGCCATCGCAGCCTCAGCCTGCTGGGCTCAGATGATCCTTCCACCTCACCCTAGCAAGTAGCTGGAACTATAGGCACATGCCACCACGCCCGGCTAATTTTTTGATTTATTGTAGAGATGGGGGGGGGTCTCACCAAGTTGCCCTGGCTGGTCTCGAACCTGTGGGCTAAGGCAATCCTCTCACCTCAGCCTCACAAAGTGCTGGGATTATAGGCGTGAGCCACCGTGCCTGGCCTCAGAGTTTTATTTTAAGTAGCTATTTCTAGAAATTGGACCGATTCTCATTATTATTTCAAAAGAATACAAAAATGTTCTTTCCCTTCTCCTCCCCTCAGAGACGTTTCAAGATGTGTGCAGTACATATCTGGTCTTATCAGACAACTGTGAGCTAGTGACAATAACAACAAACCATAAAACCTTCTTTACGCAATTACTGGGGGAAAGACTGGGCTCTCGTTTCATTAAGCTTTATGGGGCTTTTCTCAAACACGCTGGTTCCCTCCCTCTTTTCTCTTCTCCTCCCTTCTCCTCCCCTCCTCTCCCCTCCCCTTCTCCCCTTCTTTCTTTCTTTTCTCTCTCTTTCTTTCTTTCTTGTCAAGTTCATTGAAATGTAATTTCCATACAGTAAATTTCACCCCTTTAGAGTACAGTTGGCCTTCCATATCCGTGGATTCTGTATCCATGCATTCAACCAACTTTGGATCGAAAATATTGGGGAAAAGAATGCATGGTTGTCTATCCTGAACACGTACAGACTTTTTTCTCATCATTATTCCCTAAACAATACAGTATAACAACGATTTACATAGCATTTACATTGTATTGGGTATTATAAGTAATCTAGAGATTATTTAAAGTCTACAGGAGGACATGTATAGGTTATATGCAAATAATACGCCATTTTCTATCAGGAATTTGAGGATCCTCAGATGTTGGATCTGTGGGGGTTCCTGGAACCGGTTCTCCACAGATACCAAGGGATAACTACCCACTTCCACACATTTTGACAACCATGTAACCAGCACCACCACCAAAACACAGGCCAGCTCAGTCACCCAAAATTATCTCCCCACGATCCTTTGTAGTCAACCTTTTCTCCTGAGCGTACATGTAGCAGTGAGATTGTTGGGGCATGTATGCAACATGATGTACATCTGATCTTATCAAGTTGCTGTTGATTTCATAAAAGCAATGACCTCAGTGAGGCTTTATGATAAAGGCATGGGGTGGGGGGAACGCAACATTCCACTCCCATTCAGTTTCATTCGTGCTTTTCTTGAAGGATTCTTTGTCAATGTGGTGTTGTGCTTGACTGTGTGGGAGATGATTTTTGTGCAGAAAGTATTTATAAAATCATCCTGTCTCCCATGTTTGCTCCCTACAGCAAGTGTTCAAGTTAAGTATGAAATGCAGAAGTGGAAAGAAAGCCGGGGTGAAGGCATCTACTTTCTAATAGTGAAATGTGGTTCCCAAAAATAGGGGAGGAGGGGAGTGACCCCTTGAAAATGGTAATCTCAGCCGGGCTTGGTGGCTCAGCCTGTAATCCCGCGCCTTTGGGAGGCTGAGGTGA
>NW_007232256.1:116241-117380 GCF_000164805.1 Carlito syrichta | reverse complement strand
CACTCCAGTCTGGGTGACAGAGTGAGACTCCAACTCAAAAAAAAAAAAAAAGAAAATGATAATCTCAACCAGGCACGGTGGCTCACGCCTGTAATCCCAGCACTTTGGGAGGTGGAGGCGAGAGGATTGCCTAAGTTCAGGGGTTCGAGACTAGCCTGGGCAACATGGTGAGACCTTGTCTCTACAATAAATCAAAAAATTAGCCAGGCGTGGTGGTGTGTACCTGTAGTTCCAGTTACTTGGAAGGCTGAGGCAGAATGATCACCTGAGTCCAGCAGGTTGAGGCTGTGGTGACCATGAGCATGCCACTGCCTGAGCAACAGAATGAGACTCCTAATAAAAATAAAATAAAATAAAAATAATAAAATAAAATTGGAAGAGGGAGGCAGAAGAAATAGAGGTCAGAACAATGTGATATGAGAAGTTGTCCTTCTGTTGTTGGCTTTGAAGGTGGAGGAAGGAGGTCACATGCCAAGGAATGGGAGCAACCTTGAGACACTGAACAAGGTAATGAAATAGATTTCCCCCAGAGCCGCAGTTCTGCTGACATCTTGCTATTAGCCCCATGCGTTAGAGTTCTCCAGAGAAACAGAACCAATATGATATGTGTGTTTGTGTGTGTGTGTGTGTGTGTGTGTGTGTGTGTGTGTGTGTGTGTATAAGTTTGTTATGAAGATATTGGCTCATGAGATTCTGGAGGCTAAGTTCCATGATCTGCTGTCTGCAAGGCAGAGACCTAGAAAGGCTACTGATGCAATTCGAAGGACTAAGTGCTAGAGTCACAGTGTAGATACCGATTTGAGTCTGAAGGCCTGAGAATCAGGACCACCAAAGGCAGGGGGTCAATGTCCCAGCTCAAGCAATCAGGCAACTTCCCTCTGCCTCGTGTTCTCTTCAGGCCCCCAATGGCTTGAATGATACCCAGTCACATTGAGGAGGGTGGAACTGCTTCACCAGTCTACCAGTTCAAATGCTCAATCTCATCTGGAAACACCCTCACAGACACACTCAGAAATATGTTTAATGAGATATCTGAGCCGGGCTTGGTGGCTCAGCCTGTAATCCCGTGCCTTGGGCGGCTGAGGTAAGTGGATTGCCTGAGCCCGTGGGTTCGAGACCCGCCTGGGCAACTTGGTGAG
>NW_007232256.1:111950-116221 GCF_000164805.1 Carlito syrichta | reverse complement strand
CAAAAAAAAAAAAAAAAAAAAAGAGATATCTGGGTATCCAGTCCAGTTGACACATAAAATTAACCATCACACCAAGTGACACTCATTTGGGACCTTTTTTTTTTGAGTTGGAGTCTCACTCTGTCACCCAGACTGAGGCACGAGCTACCATGCCCAGTTAATTTTTTATTTATTGTAGAGATGAGGTCTCTACAACTTGCCCAGGCTGGTCTCGAAACTGTGGGCTCAGGAAGCCCACTTGCCTGGATCTCTGCCTCGTGCTGGGATTATAGGCTGAGCCACTGAACCCAGTCCATTTGGGACTTTTGACCTCCAGAACTGTCAGACGTTTGTGCTGATTTGTTTGTTTTTCGTGTTTTGTTTTTTAAGGCAAGGTCTCACTCTATCACCCAGACTGGAATGCAGTGGCATAATCGTAGCTCACCGCAGCCTGTCTCCTGGGCTCAGGCAATCCTTCTGCCTTAGCCTCTAAAGTAGCTGGGACTTCAGGCAGGTGCCACCACACCCAGCTAATTTTTATATTTTTGTAGAGACGAGGTCTTGCTATGTTGCCCAGGCTTGCCTCAAACTCCTAGACCCAAGTAATTCTCTTGCCTCAGCCTCCCAAAGTGCAGGATTCTAGGCATGAGCCACTGTGCCTGGCCCATTTGGGTTGTTTTAAACCAGCAAGTGTGTGATAATCTGTTACAGCAGCAATAGGAAATTAACCCAACCGCTGACTTTTTCTGAGACTCAATTCTTCTCCTTTGTAAAGTGAATATGATCATGATCATATCTCCTCATTCATTTCATACGTTACTATCACAATCAGTGAGACAGTGTTGGAAAATTTTTTTTTTGTTGTTTGTTTGTTTGTTTTTCAGTTGGAGTCTCACTCTGTCGCCCAGGCTGGAGTGCAGTGTTTAAGACCAGCCTGGCCAACTTGGCAAGATCTCATCTCTACAAGGAATGAAAAAATTAGCCAGATGTGGTAACACGCTCCTGTAGTTCTAGCTACTTGGAAGGCTGAGGTGGAAGAATCACCTGAGCCCAGCAGGTAGAGGCTGCAGTGACTGTGAGTGTGACACTGCACTCCAGCCTGGGCAACAGAGTGAGACTTCAACTCAAAAAGAGGGGAGGGGAGCGTGGCCGGGTGTGGTGGCTCAAGCCTGTAATCCCAGCACTTTGGGAGGCTAAAGTGAGGGGATTCCTTGAGCCCACAGGTTCGAGAACAGCCTGGGCACCTTGGCAAGACCTCATCTCTACAATAAATTAAAAAATTAGCTGGGCGTGGTAGAGAGCGCCTGTATTTCCAGCTACTTGGAAGGCTGAGGCGGAAGGATTGTCTGAGCTCAGCAGGTCGATGCTGGGGTGGCCATGAGTGTGCCACTGCACTCCAACCTGGGCAATGGAGTAAGAGTCCAATTAAAAAAAAAAAAAGTCAGGTGTAGTGACTCACGTCTATAATCCCAGCACTTTGGAAAGCCGAAGCAGGAAGGTCGTTTAAGGCCAGGAGTTCAAGACTGGCCTGGGCAACATAACAGGACCCAGTCACTACAAAAAATTACATTAAAAAAAGGAATTGGATGCATGCCCAGACCAGGTTGCAGTGGAAGCAGGTTTTGTTTAGACTCATTACTACTTTGAAATGACAGAAATTATTAGAACTACCTCTGGTGCTTGCGATTGAATGTATTGAAAAAGAAGCACATATATTGCTATATTAGAATTCTGAAAAATATTGGATGACTATATTTTAACACAGTTGGGCTTCTTTGTAATCCTGTGTATTGCTTGATGTATTTATGCATTTTTTTAATGCATTTGGAAACAATAGTCACTAAATTGCTGCAGAAAGTTTGAGGAACAGAAATTATTATTTCACCCCTTGGGTTCAGTTTTCTTCTCTGGATATAGGCGAATCAAATATAATACTGTACACAAACACCTCCATGCCAAATTCAAGGTGTTTTCAGCATTCAAGTTATATGCATGGAATGAGAAATTCTAAAAGGGAAAAAAGTAGCAGCAGCTCACATGCATTCTGTAACAGAGTGCCACAGACTGGATGGCTTAAACAACACAAATGCATTTTCTCACAATTCAGGAAGAAAGTTGGAAGTTTGAAGTCCAAGGTGTCAAGAGGGTTGGAGTCTCCTGAGGCCTCTCCCCTTTGCTTATAGATGGCTGTCTTCTCCCTGTGTCCTCGCATGGTCTTCCCTGTGGGTGTCTGTGTCCTAATAGCCTTTTCTTGAAAGGACATCAGTCCTTAGGTTGGATTAGGGCTCACCCTAATGAACTCATTTTACTTTAATCATCTTTTTAAAGACCCTATTTCCAAATACAGTCATATTCTAAGGTACTAGGGTCAGGACTTCAACAAGCAAATTTTAGCGAAGACATAATTCAGCTCAGCCCATAATATCAGATTGAAAAAAACAAAAGTATTAAATGTCTACCCTGGTGAAGGGATGCAAAATTGGTTTCACTCACCTTAAATCGCCTCTAAGACAAGTGATAGGCCTTTTTGTCCTGATTCTTTTTTGTTTACTTCTCCAAGTAGGACCCCATGCAATGACACTTTATACAAGTAGTATCCTTAATAATTTTGGTTTTAGTATTTCTGTAAGGGAAATTTGAAGTAAAATCCCAAAGCAAAGACAGGCCAGAGGTTTGTAAGGGAAATTGGAAAGCCTGCCCCTATCCTCATCTCATAAAGAAAGCTGGTGGTGGGTGCTTGCTCAAAGAAAAGACATAATCTATGCACATCAAGGAAAGATCATTATTTCTTCCAGCACATCTCTGATTTCAATATCTTGAGAGAGTAAAAACGGACTTCTGTGCAGCCTACACACAGATCTGGAGGATGCCAAGTAACAGTTCCATGTGCTTCTCATACTAAGTTGATATAGGTACAGATATAAGTAATTTGCTTATCATGAGAGGTTCTTTATGTCACAGCAGATAGTAATGCCATTGCCTTTAAAGCAAATTTGGACTTTTCTTTGGCTTTTCCATTTGTACCTGGAGACCTATTTGTACTATTTTGTCTTTCTTTTGAGTAATATAGCAGTTATATCACACAAAAAATTAGTCAGAGATCTTATTAGGACTCTCTCCTCTCTAGAAATATTATGAGATTTAACCAAACTTTGGTTTGAAAAATGGAGTAGGAACAGGAAAGGCATTAAGGGTGTAATTGTTTTCACTCTTTAAAAAAAATTTTTTATGTTAAAGATGTGGGGTACAATTCAGGGTTAGATACACAAATGTTCATTATGCAGGTACACTTGTTGATGAGGTGTGGCGCCCCCCTCCCCTGGCAATTTCCCACTACTGCCAATCCCCCTTCCCTGCCAAGGAGGAAATTTTAACAGTGAGGCAAGTAGATCTTGGAAGTTTGGGTCAATCCTTCCAAGACCAGGGTTTTCTGACTAGGCCACCCCCATAGAAGCAAATTTTGGCCCATGTGTCAGGAATCTTTGAAAATTAGATGGGCCTCATGACCCGCCTGGGCAACTTGGCGAGACCTCATCTCTACAATAAATCAAAAATGAGTTGCGTGTGGTAGCGCGCACCTGTAGTTCCAACTACTTGGAAGGCTGAGGCGGAAGGATCGCCGGAGCCCACCAGGTGGAGTCTGCGGTGGCTGGGAGTGGCCACTGCACTCCAGTCTGGGCGACAGAGTAAGACTCCAACTCAAAAAAAAAAACAACAAAAAAAAAAAAGAAAAGAAAATTAGACGGGCCCAGGGGATATTAGATATTGAATTAAATAATTCAAAGAAAACCAGGCAGTATGTCTCATGAGAAGTAGAATACCTCTTCCTACTATTTATTTATTTGAGTTGAGGTCTCACTGTGTCACCCAGGCTGGAGTGCAGTAACACAATCATGGTTCACTGCAGCCTCAACTTCCTGGGTTCGGCCGATCCTCCCACATCAGCTTCCCAAGTAGCTGGGACCACAGGTGCATACCACCAAGGACAGGTAATTTTTTTTTTTTTTGAGTTGGAGTCTCACTCTGTCACCCAGACTGGAGTGCAATGGCTGCTCCCGGTCACTGCAGCCTCGACCTGCTGGGCTCTGGCGATCCTTCCACCTCAGCCTTCCAAGTAGCTGGAACTACAGGCGCGCGCTACCACGCCCGTCCAATTTTTTTGATTTATTGTAGAGATGAGGTCTCGCCAATTTGCCCAGGCGGGTCTTGAACCCGCGGGCTCAGGCAATCCACTCACCTCGGCCTCCCAAAATGCTGGGATTACAGGCTGAGCCACCGAGCCTGGCCTGGGG
>NW_007232256.1:108105-111624 GCF_000164805.1 Carlito syrichta | reverse complement strand
GCTGGGCTCCAGCGATCCTTCCGCCTCAACCTTCCAAGTAGCCAGAATTACGGGCACGGTGGCTCACGCCTATAACCCTAGCACTTTGGGAGGCTGAGGTGAGAGGATTGCCTGAGCTCATGGGTTTGATACTAGCCTGGGCAACTTGGTGAGACCTCATGTCTACAATAAATAAGAAAAAAACTAGCCGGGCATGGTGACCTTCGCCTGTAGTTCCAGCTACTTGGAAGGCTGAGGTGAAAGGATCGCCTGAGCCCAGCAGTCGAAGCTGCAGTGGCCACAAGTGTGCCATTGCCCTCCAACCTGGGCGACAGAGTGAGACTCCAACTCAAAAAAAAAAGATCTTTTAAGAAGAGTTTTCAATTTACAGAACAATTGAGCTGCTAGTACAATTGCTACATTCTCCCCAGCTTCCAGTGTCGTTAACATCTTAGGTTAGTGTAGTGCATGTGTCTTAATTAATTAACCAATATTGACACATGAATATTAATTAAAGCCCACAGTTAGCATTAGGGTTCACTCTTTGTCTATGAATTTTGACAATGTATAATGACATGTATACACCATTATAGTATCACACAGAAGAGTTTAACAGCCCGAAAAATCCCAAGTTCCACCTGTTCATCCCTTTCTCCTCCTTAGGCCCTTAACAACCACAGATCTGTTTACTGTTTCTATAGTTTTGCCTTTTCCAGAATGTCCTATAGTAGGAATCACACAGTAGCCCTTTCAGACTGGCTTCTTTCACTCAGCAAATGTATTTAAGGTTCTGAAACCTGCCCAACGTTCCAGAAGGGATGGTTACAGTTTCTTTTTGAATAAACATAGTAATTGATCCTCCTGGTCTTTAAGCTTGAAACTTACATTTGTTTTCTCTAAGTTCCTTTCTCAACAAACTGACCCTCAGGGTTATAGTATCAAGAGACTGAAACTCACCAGATCATGGCATTCAGACAATGAGATGCCAGACACCACCTGTTGGCCAACTCCTCTTCCTTACCCCTCCCCCATACTTGTTTACCAACTCCTCTTTTTTGACCCCTCCCTTGTTCCTGTTTTCTACATTCTTGCCCCACTAACCCCCTGACTTCAGTTGAATGGGGAGACAGATTTGAGAATTAATTTTCTGTTTTTGCCCAATACCACCCAATAAAAAGCCTTCTTCAATAAAAAGCCTTCTTCAGCCAGGCGCAGTGGCTCAAATCTATAATCCTAGGACTTTGGGAGGTTGAGACGAGAGGATTGTCTGAGCTCATGGGTTCGAGACCAGCCTGAGCAACATGGTGAGCCCTATCTCTACAATAAATCAGAAAAATTAGCCAGGTGTGGTGGCACATGCCTGTGGTTCCAGCTACTTGGAAGACTGAGGCGGAAGGATCGCCTGAGCCCAGCAGGTTGATGCTGGAGTGGCCATGAGTGTGACACTGCACTCAGCCTGGGCGACAGAGTGAGACTCTGCTGGGGGGTTGGGGGAGCATACTCCTCTCAGCAATTGAAACAACAGGACGCAGACTCAACCCCTGGCATTTTGGTAAGATTTCCTCCACGTCAAATTGGAATTGGCAACCAATTCCTATTCAGAACCCTAAAGCTCAATACCTTAAGAAATAAGATAGACAAGTGGGACCTCATCAAAGTAACGAGCTTCTGCAAAGCAAAAGAAACCATCAAGAGAGCAAGGAGACAGTCCACAGAATGGGAAAAAATATTTGCCAACTGTGTGTCTGACAAAGGCCTAACATCTAGGATCTACAAAGAACTCAAACGCGCCGAAAGGAAAAAAACAAACAGCCCCATTAAAAAGTGGGCAAAAGACGTGAATAGACATTTCTCAAAAGAAGATATACGGGCAGCCAACAGACACATGAAAAAATGCTCAGCCTTACTCATCATCAGAGAAATGCAAATCAAAACCACATTGAGCTACCACCTAACCCCAGTAAGAATTGCCATCATTAATAAAACAAACAAGAACAGATGCTGAGGAGGATGCGGAGAAAAAGGAAGGCTTCAGCCAGGCTCGGTGGCTCAGCCTGTAATCACGCGCCTTGGGAGGCTGAGGTGAGTGGATTGCCTGAGCCCGAGGGTTCGAGACCCGCCTGGGCAACTTGGCGAGACCTCATCTCTACAATAAATAAAAAATCAGCCGGGCGTGGTAGCACGTGCCTGTAATTCCGGCTACTCGGAAGGCTGAGATGGAAGGATCGCTGGAGCCCGGCAGGTTGAAGCTGCGGTGGCCGGGAGCGGCCATTGCACTCCAGTCTGGGTGACAGAGTGAGACTCCAACTCAAAAAAAACCCCCAAAAAACTCAAAAACCAAACAACAACAACAACAACAAAACAATAAAAAATGTGGTACATATACACAATGGAATATTATGCAGCCATAAAGAAGGACAAACATATGGACTTTGCAGCAACTTTGATGAATTTAGAGTCGATCATACTCAGTGATCTATAACAGAAACAGAGAATAGAGTACCATATATTCTCACGTATAAGTGGACCTTGAACAATTAAAATACTATAAGAAGGGATTGGCAGTAGTGGGAAGCTGTCAGGGGAGAGGGGTGGGATTGGCAGTTGAGGGAAACTGCCAGGGGAGGGAGGAGCACACCTCATCAACAAGGGTACCTGCGTAATCAATGTTTGTATACCTAACCCTGAATTGTACCCCACATCTTTATAAAAAAAAAAAAAAGTTTCTTCCATGTCTTTTTGGGGTTTGATAGGTCATTATTATTAGTGTTGAAGAATATTATATGGTCTGGATGTGCCAGTTCGTTTAGCCATTGACCTGTTGAAGGACTTTTTTGTTGCTTCGGTGTTTGGTGATTATGAGTAAAACTGCCATAAACATCTGTGTGCATGCTTTTGTGTGAATATAAGTTTTCAACTTAATTGGGTAAATAGCCAGGAACATGATTACTGGATCGTATGGCAAGACTATGTTTAGCTGTAGGAAACTGCTGAACTGTCTTCTCAAGTAGCTGTGTATGCATTCTTTTTTTTTTTGAGTTGGAGTCTCACTCTGTTGCCCAGGCTGGGGTGGCACACTCACGGCCACCCCAGCGTCGACCTGCTGGGCTCTGGTGATCCTTCCGCCTCAGCTTTCCAAGTAGCCGGAACTACAGGTGTGCGCTACCACGCCTGGCTAATTTTTTTGATTTTTATGGTAGAGACGAGGTCTCGCCAAATTGCGCGGGCTGGTCTTGAACCTGTGGGCACAATCTACTCGCCTTGGCCTTCCAGAATACCGGGATTACAGGCTGAGCCACTGAGCCCAGCCTATGTATGCATTCTTACCAGCAGTGAATGAGAGTTCCTGTTGTTCTGAATATTGTCAATATTTGGTATTGTCAGTTTTTGGATTTTAGCCATTCTAGTGTATGTAGTAATAGCTCATTGCTATTTTAATTTGCAATTCTTAGCCAGGTCGGTGGCTCAGCCTGTAATCCTGCGCTTTGGGAGGCTGAGATGAGTGGATTGCCTGAGCCCGTGGGTTCGAGACCCACCTGG
>NW_007232256.1:106619-107681 GCF_000164805.1 Carlito syrichta | reverse complement strand
CGCCTCAGCCTTCCAAGTAGCTGGAACTACAGGTGCGCGCTACCACGTCCGGCTCATTTTGATTTATTGTAGAGATGAGGTCTCGCCAATTTGCCCAAGTGGGTCTTGAACCCGTGGGCTCAGGCAATCCACTCACCTCAGCCTCCCAAAGGCACGGGATTACAGGCTGAGCCACCAAGACCAGCAGGTTTTTATTTATGTATTTATTTTTGAGTTACAGTCTTGCTCTTTTGCCCAGGCTGGAGTGCAGCTTCAGCCTCCAGGGCTCAGGCAATCCTTTCTCTTCAGCCTCCTGAGTAGCTGGGACTACAGGCATGTGCCACCATAGCCAGCTAATTGTATTTAATTAATTAAGTGATTATTTAATTTGTAGAGATGAGGTCTTGCTATGTTTCCCATGCTATTTTTGAACTCCTGGGCTCAAATGATCCTCCTACTTTGGCCTCCCAAAATGTTGGGATTACAGGCATGAGCCACTGCAGCTGGCTTCATTTGTTGATGTTCTCATTGTGGAGTTTTGAGAAGTGTTTATATTATATTATTTTATTTTATTTATTTATTTATTTATTTTTGAGTTGGAGTCTCACTCTGTCACCCAGACTGGACTGTAGTGGCCGCTCCCGGCCACCGCAGCCTCGACCTCCTGGGCTCCGGCGATCCTCCTGCCTCAGCCTTCCGAGTAGCTGGAACTACAGGTGCGCGCTACCCCGCCCGGCTAATTTTTTTTGTAGAGATGAGGTCTTGTCAAGTTGTCCAGGCGGATCTCGAACCCGTGGGCTCAGGCAATTCACTCACCTCGGCCTCGTAAAGCGCGGGATTACAGGCTGAGCCACTGAGCCAGGCTTGTGTTTATATATTTTAAATACAATAGTCTATCAGATATAGATCTTGAAAATATTTTCTTCCAGTCTCGCTTGTTTTTCCATTCTCTTTTTTAAAAAATTTTATTCATTTATTTATTTTTGAGTTGGAGTCTCACTGTGTTGCCCAGACGGGAGTGCAGTGGCTGCTCCCGGCCACCGCAGCCTCGACCCGGTGGGCTCCGGCAATCCTTCCGCCTCA
>NW_007232256.1:105062-106429 GCF_000164805.1 Carlito syrichta | reverse complement strand
CACTCACCTTGGCCTCCCAAAGTGCTGGGATTACAGGCTGAGCCACCGAGCCTGGCCTTTCCATTCTCTTAAAAGTGTCTTTTGCAGACTTTTAAAATTTTAGGCTGGGTGTGGTGGCTCATGCCTGTAATCCCAGCACTTTGGAAGGTGGAAGCCAGAGGATTGCCTGAGCTCACGGGTTTGAGACTAGCCTGGGCAATATGGCGAGACCTCGTCACTACATTAAATCAAAACAATTAGCCGGGCATGGTGGCATGTGCCTGAAGTTCCAGCTACTTGAAAGGCTGAAACGGAAGGATCTCCTGACTCCAGCAGGTTGGGGCTCAGGTGTCTGTGAGCATGCCACTGCACTCCAGCCTGGGCATCAGAGTGAGATTCTGACTCAAAAGAAAATTATATAAATAAAATAAAATTTTAATGATACCCAACTTTTTTTTTCTTCATGCGTCATCTTTTTGGTGTTGTATCTAAACAGTCATTGTCAAATCCAGGGTCATGTGGATTTTTTTCCATGTTATCTTCTGGAAGTTTTATAGTTTTGCTTTTTTTTTTTTTTTTTTTGAGTTGGAGTCTCACTCTTGTCACCCAGGTGGCCACCGCAGCCTTGACCTGCTGGGTTTGGGCGATCTTTCCTCCTCAGCCTTCCAAGTAGCCAGAACTACACGTGCACGCCACCACGTCCAACTAGTTTTTTTGTGATTTATTTTAAAGTCGAGGTCTCAGCAAGTTGCCCAAGTTGGTCTCGAACCCCCAGGCTCAGGCAATCTTCTTGCCTCGGCTTCCCAAAGTGCTGGGATTACAGACTGGAGCCCGGCCTAGTTTTGCCTTTTACATTTAGGTTAGTTACATTTAGATTTAAGTTAGTTTTTGTGAAAGATATAAAGTCTGTGTCTAGAACTGTTTTTTAAAATATGGATATCCGGGCAACCCCCTCGGGTCTCTTCCCACTGTGGGAACTTTTCTATCCTCTCAATAACTCCTGCTTTCTAAAATAAAATATACAATACAATACAATACGATATGATATCCAGCTGTTCCAGCAACATTTATTAAAAAGGATAAATTAGCCGGGCTCGGTGGTTCAGCCTGTAATCCCGCGCCTTTGGGAGGCTGAGGTGAGTGGATTGCCTTAGCCCGCGGGTTCGAGACCCGCCTGGGCAGCGAGACCTCATCTCTACAATAAATCAAAAAATCAACTGGGCGTGGTAGCGCATGCCTGTAATTCCGGCTACTCTGAAGGCTGAGGCG
This sequence comes from Carlito syrichta, assembly GCF_000164805.1. Taxonomy (NCBI): domain Eukaryota; kingdom Metazoa; phylum Chordata; class Mammalia; order Primates; family Tarsiidae; genus Carlito; species Carlito syrichta. The sequence continues at coordinate 105,181 of NW_007232256.1, read as the reverse complement.
GAAGGATCGCCAGAGCCCAGCAGGTCGAGGCTGCGGTGGCCGGGAGCGGCCACTGCCCTCCAGTCTGGGCAACCGAGTGAGACTCCAACTCAAAAAAAAAAAAAAAAATTAAAGTGAGA
>NW_007232256.1:102098-105042 GCF_000164805.1 Carlito syrichta | reverse complement strand
CGGCTACTTGGAAGGCTGAGGCAGAAGGATCACCAGAGCCCAGCGGGTCGAGGCTGCGGTGGCCGGGAGCGGCCATTGCACTCCAGTCTGGGCGACAGAGTGAGACTCCAACTCAAAAAAAATAAAAAATAAAAAAGGATAAATTGCTTTTGCTCCTTTGAGAAAGATTGAGTATATTTGTGTGGGTTCCTACTGCCTTTAAATAAAATTTTGGGATACTGTTTATGGGGAAAGCTATGGCGTTGTGGCAAGCAGATGCTGGTTTTTCCCTTCCCTCCAGTCACTAACTGAAAATAATTGTTTGGTTTACATGTATGTTATATAGACATACCCGAGGGTGCCAAAAAAGATGGATACACCTTTTAAGAGATGTTATATATGTATTACTTTTAGTTCGCCATAGTAAGAAGTGTCTGGATGCAGATGGTAACCACTTTGAGTACCTCTTGTAACTGCAGAAGGCAAACGTGACTTGTATTCATCTACAATTTTAATACTTTTTTTCCCTTTCTTAAAATACGTTTTAATGGTGTCCTCTATATATCCATATCACATACACACATATCTGGTGCAGTAGGTGTCTGTGGAAATCATTGTAGCTCACTCCTCCTTCTTATCCTTTGCCTTTATCAGAATACACAAACTCCTTATGGCTGTGCTTTATTTTCTTGTTTATAGTACTGCACATTTGAAAAATCACCGAAACAGGCTAAATAATAGTCTAATTTACCACCTACCTACCGCCCATCTAGAATTTCAGAAAGAGGAACTTCAGTGATTTCATGATAAACGTAGGAGGTCTCTCCTCCTGTCTTAGATCTTACAGTGTCCCTCAGGGGCCTATGAGTCTGTGATAAAAGCTCTTGACTCCTTACAGGCAGTAAAACTGGTGGGAGATTATTGGGGTATTATCAAACAGGCAAGATGGATTCTGAGCTCTTTTGCATTGTTAGGTACGGAGATCAGCTGTACAACCTGGCCATACTGGGCTCCAGCTTGAGAGTGAGGATTGCCACCACTTTCCCATACTTTAAATGATTGGCATCTGCCAAGTAATCAAAACATACAAAGAGGCCTTTTAACCAAGTTCAGTTTGGAATTTCCAACAGCTGATGACAAGAAGGGCTGGCAGACTGGTTTTGCTGCGCAGCTACTAGGGAGTATGCGGTAGCCGAGGGCCGCGTCCTCGTAAAGCCGAGAGCTGTAATGATGTCAACTTGTTATTTACTTTCCAAATCTGAATGACTGAGCAAGGCGAAAGGAGAATCAATCAACCACAATGTGACCCTACAGGCGGAAAAAACGCAGCGCTCCCACCAGCAGGCGTGGGGGAAGGGAAGCACGTGTAACCGGGGCAGGGTTGCATCATGAGCTCGCTCCGGTTTTCTATTGCACCCTTCGTTTTTCGATGGCATGTAATACCTCAGCATCAGTCTGCACAAGCCCAGGGAGCCCGGGAGCAACGCAGGGCAGGCTCAAGGGAAGGTCCCACCAAGTCCTTTTGGGGGGCCTTGAATGACAACTGATACATAATAAGACACAATCTATTCTGCTGATTCACAATTATGGAGACTGTGTAAGTGTGTATTTTTTTATTGATGTGCTCTAATAATGGTGTAGCAACAGTCGTTTTACATCATTGACGTTTTACAGCAATATTTTGCAGGGTATTTTTAGGTCCGCCTTTCTGATGGAGGACCGGCCCCCTAAAAACTCACCTCGAGTTCCCCATTCCTCCAACAACCAGAACAACGAATGTTCTAGTGTTCAAGGAAGAGCAAGTGAGGTTAGAGTTTAAATTGCTGAGTATATTGGGCTCTTAGCGGAAGCTCGTTATATACCAAAGGGAAGGGCAAACTTAGTTTTAAAATATTCAACAAGACAGACACCAAAGGTGCTGGGGAGAGGGAGAAGATATTTGTTTAATTGAATTAAGGCCGCTAGTGGTGGGGAGTTGTCAGCAACGTGGAGGAGAAGGAGCGCTGGGGACTCGGTGCACCAGGGCTGGGCCTTGTAAGCCATTGCAACAGAAAACACTTTGCACAAGCCTGGGTGTGGGAGTAGGGGTGACGAGGTCCGAGGGCCCAGGTCTCCTCAACCTCCTCCTCATCCCCCACACCCGTGCTCCTGGCGTCTACTCCTGTGTGTCTGAGTTTCTCCCTGAGCATTTCGGGCTCTTCTAGAGAGGTGTTTTGCAAAGGTCGAGGCTCCGCCTGAGTCCTCACTTTTTGAGGTGGGGGGAGGGCAATTGGGGTGCTTTCCATGTCGCAGATTTTGAGGGCGATAAACCATCGGGCAGGTTCCTGGGGGTTCTGTAGGAGCAGCTGGGTGACTTCTTTTTCTGGAATGGAGGATGGTAACACTTTTACCCATGGCCTGGGCTCCCCTCCCCCCTGGAAACCGCGGGGGTGGCCTGGGTTCCTGTCCCCACGAGGTAGTCGTGGAAAGGTCGGGTTTGGGGCTGGGAGGGGTAGGCCTGGGTTCCTCTCAGTCCCCATGGAGGCCACGGGGAAGAAACTGGGATCGGAGCAAGTAGGGAAAAGCTCGGATTCCCCTCACCCACCCCAGGCGGGGGTGGGGAGGAGAGGGCAGGTGAAGAGTGGGCTTGGGGTTAGGGACTGTAGGGACGCAGGGCCCCCCCCACCGCGGGGGGGAGGGGTTGGGACGCGGGTCTTCCCTAGGAGCCGTGGGGGAGGGGCAGAGCAGGAGTCCCTACCCTTCGTGGGGGAGGTTCGGGACTCGGCTCCCCCCAGGGCGCAAGGGGAGGGAACGATTGGGACTCAGGTTCTCCACCCCATGGTCGTGGGGGAGGGTACGGATTGGGGAGCGCCCCAAGGCCGTGGGGGAGGGGCGGTCTGGGGCGGCCCCCCGGCAGTCTTCCCGGCCGGGGTCGGCGCGCCTGCGGCGGCTACCCCCGGAGGTCATTGCCTGTGTCGGTCCCTCC
>NW_007232256.1:93234-101696 GCF_000164805.1 Carlito syrichta | reverse complement strand
GCGCGCTCCCTGGAGGCTGAACAATACCCCGAGGTGGCAGCTCCTCAAAGTGCCGGCGCGTTGGGGTCGGACGAGGCTGGCGTGGGGGCTCCTTTGTTTTGGGGGAGGGGGAGGCGGCCGGTAAGTTTAGGGAAGCGCTCGGTTTCTCCCTCGGCGCCCCTTTGTCTGTCGATCTTGGGGCTTGCTGGGCAAACCTGCGCCACCGCGGGCTCGGGGTGGGGGCGGTGGCGGGATGTCCCCCCTGTGGAGGAGAGGAGCCCCATTCATCCCCGGGGCGCGGGCGGGTCGGCCCGGAACCAGGTGGGAGCGTGGCCGCGCAGAGTGGAGTGAGTGGCGGGCGAGGCGGTGCAAGCACCCTGTCGGAGGCGCAGAAACTGTCAAGGAAGTCGGTAGCCCCTCTCCCCTGTCACCTCTTTCGGCCGGGGCCAGGGGTGCCCCTGATCAGTCTGGGGTCTGCAGAGCGCCGCCTGGGGAGGGCGTAGACCTGTTGCTCCTGGACTCTGGCGGGGGAGTGGGGTATCCTCCCAGATCTGGGGTCCTGCCCTCGCTCCCCAGGGGGACCTTCCGTAACCGAAGGACCGGTACTCGGAATGGGGGTGCGCATTCGGGAGTCGGTGACCGCTAGATATGTGACAACTTTGAGTCGCTGGAGGCCTGCGGCGCTGGGATAGGGCCTGGATTCACGTGCGTCGCCTGTGCCCGGGCCGGGGGCCCGGACATGCTTACTGCACAGCCTCGTGTTCTCCGAGTCATTTGTGTTGACGTTCCGTAAAGTTAGGGTCCGCAGTGTTTCTTTCGGAGTCGGTGATGTTCTGGAACAAAACCTGAAAAGAAACAAAAACCCACCCGCTATTGTATTTGCTACTGTTTATGCTTTGCGTTGTCGTGTGTGGCTTGACCTGCCTTCTGGATGTTTTTCTCTCCTGACACGCCGCGGCCGGAGTCCCAGGTTTAACCTGGAAGGGGAGGGGCAGAATTTCGGCTAGGCGGAGGAGGGGAGAGAAGGGAAGCTCCCTGCTGTGGTCCCTGGCGGTGGCTTCTGAGTAGGAAATGGCTCTTGACTATTTAATGAAAAGTTTACAAGTCAGACGTTGGAAAGATGCAATTAGGACAAATAAAATAAGAATGTTGAGTATGACGCTTTTATTTTAGAGGGTGGTCATGTCTCAGAAGCGCTGCGGATTTTCACGAAAACCACCAAACTGGGCAATTAAGAATAAAATTTGAAGTTCATCATTTCATCCAGTTATTAAAATGGGCGCTTAAGGCATTTCGATTTCAGCCCTTACTTGAACACACACCTGTGGAACAAAAATGATTTTTGGTGTACTGCTGCCATCCTTACTTCAGCCCCCCAACTTTGCCCCCTTACTTGGCCTCAGAGAAATTTATTCTGCCAGTAGTTTTAAAGAGGAAGCGGCTTGCAGAAAATAATGATAACTTTATTGTAGACATTCTTAGAAGTGAATGTTTGAAAATCTGGAGTTTTCCCATCAATTATATTAGTGTCACTGGTTTTATACAACAGTATTTTAGTAAAAAGATATTTTTTCCTCTTACGGTGATGGGCAAACAGTCATTCAAGAATGTACCAAGCTGCTGCTAGATGCCAGGTACTCTGCCAGGCCCAGGGTACACCAAGGTCCCAGAGCTTCCTTTTGGGGACATTGGGACTGGGGATTGGGTGGGAGGTGGCCAGCTCACAATAGTGGGGTGTGCTACCAGGATCCTCGGATATTGGCTGTTCTTATTCTTTTACCAAAGGCTTGATCAGTCCAGGAATTGCAAATATCTCCCCAGTCTTCTCACTGCTCCGGAAAGTTTGGGCGTTTTAATGAACTAACTAGGGATAGTGCATGGTGAGGGGCTTTGGAGACGGAGTTGGTTTTGAATCCCGCTTTCATCTGGTGGAGCCTTGGTTTTCTCATCTATGATGGAATCACGAATCTGCCTCACCGGACTTTTAGAAGAGTTTAACCCTTTCACCGTTTAACCCGAGGATACTCACTGGCGGTGCTTGCGGCTGCAGTGTTTACTCTGGAATAAAAAGAGAGAGAGAGAGAGAGAGAGAGAGAGAGAGACAGAGACAGAGAGAGAATTACAAAATATAGTAGTTCTCCTCTTTTTTTTTTTTTTTTTAGTAATTCTCGTTAGAATTGGAGACAAGTTCTATTTAGAAATAACTCTAGGTACAGTTTTCATATTTTATTTTCACATTGGAAGTCAGATTTGCTTCAACCTCAAAGAATAATGCTTATGTAAAATTAAATGAACGTGGCAGTGAGCTGCACATTTTTTTCTAACTGGGTAGACAGTTAAATGGGCTTGAGAGCTGACAATTCGAGTGACAAATAGAGCTTCTGAGCCCATCTCCACAATGGCAGGTAGCATTGAAACAGGTATTGTTTAGCGAGAAAAGCTGCCATCACCCCCATTTGGCCTGAATTTGTGAGAGGCCCACCATGTTCGGGCTCCGTTGACTAGTTGTGTAACCTTGAACTCCTCCTGCAGTTTTTCTGAGCATCGTTTTCTAGATGTAAAAATGAAAAAAGAGAACTGGAATAGGGGTCCTCACTGGCTGGTGCAAGGAGCAAGAGAGAATGCACGTGTAACTTTTTTGAAAGGACAAAGCCTTTTGCAAATTGTAGTTGTTGCTCTTGTGCAAATAGAATAATTGTCTTTACATTATGTGAATGCTATGCACTGGGGGTTTTATAGGCATTTAACACCCTATGGATAGCAATTATTTCCATTCTGCAGTGGAGGCCAGTAATGCTCGTAGATGGTAAGTAGCTTCCTAATCCTATACCTAGTGGAGGGAAGATTGCATCTCCAAACTGCTGCTCTTAAGCTTGGTTTTTTTTTTTCCCCTTGCCTTTCTGTCTATTTAGTGTGGATTTTCCCATTTGAAGTCAAAAGATCTATAAATTATACAGGCGCACACATATACAGGAGAATCTTCATTGAGTATGTTCCTAGACATCTATATATACATATAGACTTATTGCAACAAAATCACAGAAGGTCCACTACAGTGGAGCGATTGTTTTCTTCTATAGCTTTGTCATTGCATATGGTAGCCACTTGCCGCATATGGATATTTAAACTGAACTGAAAGTAACAGTTCTGTTCCATCAGTTGCACTAGCTGTATTTCACGTACTCAATCACTGCATGTGGTTAAGTGGCCACCATATTGGACAGCAGGAAACTTGCAGAAAGTTCTGTTGGAGCGTGCAGTGTAGTTGCTGCAGTGAAACCTTAAGAAAGAAAACAGTCAAAAAAAGTTGGTGTGCTTCTTGTGGGAGGGGGGAGGGAGAGGTCGATAAAGCTTGAAATAACTCACAGGTAGACCTATTTTTTTAAGACCCATTTCAGACAGTGATTTGCCCAGGAAGGTAATTTCAGCAAATGGGCTCTTAACCTAATGCTGATAGCTGCCGTTTGAGATTGAGGTGCTTTGGTCCAATTTCAAGTTAAAAAACCAGAACTCTAGGCCTGAGTTCCTCACTGAATGTTGAACTTTGGGCAAGGCGTTAAACTATTTTGTGCCTTAGTTTCCCCATCTGAAAACTGGCACTGCCAGTTCCCATGCTTCCGGCCTAGGTGGATTCCAGTGACCATAGGGATGGTGTAAATGGAAGAAGGCTTGTGTCGGGCTGAAGGTGCCCCTGTCAGTGATGACCAGGGGACCAGAGTGCTATACCAGATCTGATTATTTCCATTCCTTGCTTGCTCTGGGTACCTTAGGTCTCCCTGCCCCTCCTGGAAGTTAAAGCCCCAAGTATTAAGGTTGAATCTCCCTAGGTCAGAATCTTCCATGTTAACAGGTTGATAAGGAATCCTTCCAACAAACTGAAATTTCATAGTAGTAAGCCTTAAAAACAGTGACTAAATATTAGCTGTTTCCTGCATACCCGTCCCTGAGTCAGGATGTCATTTTTTATTACTTTAGAGGATGCATTGTTTGCATAGTTCTTTGTATTTTTTATAGCAGCTGATGAGAAATTTTATTTGTAAATGAGAATGGAGAGAAACCCAATTCCATGTTTGTGGGAGAGGTGACTTCCCAGATAACTGTCCTGTCATTGATTCTCACTTACTTTGGCTTCTTGTCAGGACTCCAGTGTCACCTGTTAGCCTTTGGCTGAAAGGATTTACAAACCTGGGTTCTCCTCCAGAGGCCACAAAAGGGTCCCTACAGAGGTAGGCCATCTCCAGTGTGTCCTTGAATGTCAGGAGTTCTCTGCTCTGTTACCTGCTGGCTAGGAGAATACCTTGACTAGAACCTTTCCTGGTTTCCCGGAGGGCTGTGCGCACAGCAGCGTTGTACCCTGTGGCATTGCCCTGTGAACCTCCAGGCCTTCGCTGATAATCAGTTTCTCTGCCCAGTGAGGCAAGGCCATCCCTGCTTTGGTTTCGTAATACCTTGCAATTGCCCTTTTTATCACCCGTTTAAAAAAAACCCGGTATACCTTATATCCAGTATGTTGTTAATCAGTTACTTATTTGTATTTAGAGACGGGATCTTGCTATGTTGCCCAGTCTGGTCTCAAACTTCAGGACTCAAGCAATCCTCCTGCTTCAGCCTCCCAAAGTGCTGAGATTACAGGCGTGAGCCACCATGCCCCGCCTAAGTTGTTAATCTTTCATCACTAAATACATTTTAAAAATATTTCCAGTGAGGAAGCAAGACTAAAGGCATTTTGTAAACTTTTAAAGTTAGAAAGCCAAACTTTTTTTCCGTAACTTATTTTTACTGTGAAGGAAGTAACTGACCTCTTGAGCTGGAGGCTGGATGTGAGTTTTCTCCCTCTGGTCTCGCCCCCCTTCCCCCCATCTACCCTTTCTGTGGGGCTTGATCATGTGTACTGCGCTGGCCAGATTGGCAAATGTGAAACCCACCAGAACCAAAATAAAAGGTGGATGTGGGAAGAGATGGAAAAAGTCAACTTGTTTATACAGGGCAAGGAGCGCCTAGTCTGAGAACAGGCATTTAGAACCTCCAGGGAGAAATGCAGTCATTAAGGAATTCGCTGCTGCCTGACTGGTCAGTGGGGAGCTTGACTTGGACGTGCTCCCCAGGCTGGCAGTGTCCTGTGTGGTCATCGCCATCAAATATTTATGGAGGGTTGGGCACAGTGGCTCAAGCCTGTAATCCCAGCACTTTGGGAGGCGGAGGCCAGGGGATTGATTGCCTGAGCCCAGGAGTTTGAGGCCAGCCTAGGCTACTTGGTGAGACCTTGTCTCTACGATAAATAAAAAAATTAGCCAGGTGTGGTAGCTCATGCCTGTAGTTCTGGCTACTTGGAAGTCTCCGCTGGGGTGGCCGTGAGTGTGCTACTGTACTCCAGCCTGGACGACAGAGTGAGACTCCAATCCCCCCCACCCCAAAAAAAAAATTCATGGAGACTTCACCGTTCGGGTGAATGTTACAGAGATGAATTGAAAGCCAGTTCAAAAATGGAATTGGAGCAAATTTAAAGATTGAGATAGGAGAGAGAATATGTTTATTTTACAAAGGTGGTTAGGTACCATTTTCTTAGCTTGCTTAGGTTTGTTTGTAGTTGATGGGATGAGAGAGATTGAGATGGGGGTGGGACATGATACTTGGGTTCAGGAGAAAGGGAAGTCTTAGGAATGAAGGTGGAGGAGGTAGTTGTTTATCAGAAGGGTGTTTCTACATGGAGCTCTGGTACATTGCCGCCAGCCAATGATTCTCAGTGGGGGCAATTTTGTCCCTCACCATCAAGGGGCGGTTGCTAAACCCGGAGACGTTTTGGATTGTTACAGCTGGTAGGAGATGGGGGTGCTCCTGGCGTCTAGTGGGTGGAGCCCAGGGATGCCACTTAGCACCCTGCAATGCACAGGACAGCTCACCCCAGAGAAATGATCTGGTCCCAGACACCAGTAGTGCCCAGGAGAAGAAACTCTGAATTACGTAGTCAACTCTACAATCCTGTTTTGGTCAAGGTCTGCGGGGGAGGTAGAAACCAAGAAAAAAAAAAATGTGTCAAGGCTCACAAGTGTTAGGGGAATGTATTAGGAAATAAATTACAACAGTTGCTGATCAATACAGTGAGTATCAGGAGAAAGGAAAGGGGGAGGTAGGAAATGAACTTTGAAGAATGATTGCACAATACACCAGCAGGGTTGTGGGGCAAGACTGCAAGCTGCCTGAGGCCTGCCTTGTCACAGCCCCACAGTGAGGACACCCTGGTACTTTGACGTGAGTTAGGAGAAAACCCAAAGCAGCATCTGTCTAAGGTTTACGCAGATCCTCTCGGGGTCACCCCAGCACGGTGCGGGGTCACCCCAGCATGGCACAAGGGTCACTGAGACACCTCAGAGGGTAGAGGCAGGTGATTGAAGATTTTGCTGTTTACGGGACTCTGGGTTCCCCCTCCTACAGTTGCTGAAATGAGTGAACAGTTTGGGGCAGCTGGGCCTGGGTGGTCCTGAACCAGGAGCCAGCCCCACATCTGAGTGACCCCCAGAGGAGTTCCAAGCCCTGCTTGGTCAGACGGTTTCTGGGCTCCCTCTGGACTTTGGGGCTGGGAACGGCTAAGAGGGAAACTTGGTTTGCAGTGTGTCACGCACTAACTTTTTACTTTTTGTAGAGACGAGATCTTGCTATGGTGCCCAGGCTAGTCTCAAACTCCTGGGCCCAAGTGATCCTCCCATCTCGGCCTCCCAAAGTCCTGGGATTATAGGCATGAGCCACTGCACCTGGCCTGGAAATGTATCTTTATCAGTTATGGTGTCTAGTAATTTGCTTGCTTTTTTCCCCCCTTATTTTTCTTTTCTCTCCTACATTTTAGGACCTGTCATATGTCTATATATAACCTATAAATTATATGTGTCTAATTTTATGTTTGAAATTACCATATAGTAATAGTGTGTAGTTTTATGAGTTTTGACACGCACATAGATTGCTGTGACCACTGTCATCATCAGGATAGAGAACAATCCCCTCACCTTGGAGAAGTCTGTGGCACTGACTCCTGTAGTGCCTCCACAGTCACTCCACCCCAGCCCTGAACCCGGGGCACTTGCCCATCAGCTCTGCTCTCTGTTTCTGGGAATCCCATTTTCTTTCACACATGATGAAATACTTTCTCTGAATCCCTGCACTCTTCTAGCACCTTCCTTGACCCTTCTCTCTGATAACTTCATGCCGTGACATGCCTTGGCCTTTCCTTGGGACAACATGTTTTGCACTGTGGATGTTATCAAAAGTAAGGAAAAGCACAGCCTTCCGCTGCTGCACGTGTGAGAGAAGCCACAGTGACAAAATGCCAGGTGTGTTGTTGGACTATTAAAGATTTGTTCTTTTTTCCTTGCCAGTTCCTACTGCCAAGTTGCTTGAAAGGGGACATTTGATGATGCCCTGTCAGAGGACATCCCTCTCAGTCCTACCAAAAAGATACTTCATATGTAAAATGTATCAGAATGTGAAAGCCTTGACTTTTGTACCAAAAACAGGACATGTATTCATTAAGAGTCCTTGGAGTTTCCCCATTGGGTTAATCATGTGAATATCAAATAGGCTAAAAATATCAAGTTGGTTTTGCGTTTGTTTGTTGTAGAAATAAAACAAGCCGGGCTTGGTGGCTCAGCCTGTAATCCCACGCCTTTGGGAGGCTGAGGTGAGTGGATTGCCTGAGCCCGCAAGTTCGAGACCCGCCTGGGCAACTTGGCAAGACCTCATCTCTACAATAAATCAAAAAGTTAGCCGGGTGTGGTAGTGTGCGCCTCTAGTTCCAGCTACTTGGAAGGCTGAGGCAGAAGGATCACTGGATCCCAGCAGGTCGAGGCTGGGGTGGCCGGGAGCGTGCCACTACACTCCAGTCTGGGTGGCAGAGTGAGACTTCAACTCAAAAACAAACAAACAAACAAAAAAAACAAAAACAAATCCCTACATCTGTGCTTCCGTGTAGTTGGCTAACCTATGTTGTACTTTGGGCTGTAATTTCCTTTTTAGTGATCTTGTGGCATGTTTTCTAGAAGAATCCTGGCCCTGGCGACTTGTGTCCTGCCTTGGGTGGCCTCTCTGGTTGTGTGAAGTAGCAGAACCTGTGGTGTCCTCCTGTGTGGAGTTAAAGGGCTGAATGAGAAGCCACAAGGCTTCTCCTCCCAGGTGTGAAGATTATATTCTGAGCGGAACCCTACCTCAGGGTGAGGGAGGCCACAGTTTTTTTTTTTCTCAGACTGGCTAATGATAATGGTGTTTTTATGTTAACTAAACATTAGGGTCAACTGACAGTTATTTGTGGCCCATGCCTTGACTATCGTTTTTCCCACGATTGAAATAAGCAACAAGCCAGGCTCGGTGGCTCAGCCTGTAATCCCGCGCGCCTTTGGGAGGCTGAGGTGAGTAGATTGCCTGAGCCCGCGGGTTCGAGACCCGCCTGGGCAGCGAGACCTCATCTCCACAATAAATCAAAAAATCAACCGGGCGGG
>NW_007232256.1:92132-93171 GCF_000164805.1 Carlito syrichta | reverse complement strand
TTTTTTTTTTTGAGTCAGAGTCTCTGTCACCCAGGCTGGAGTGCAGTGGCATGATCACGGCTTTCTGTGTAGCCTTGACATCTCTGGGCTCAAGGTGATCCTTTTGCCTCAGCCTCCTGAGTTGCTGGGACTACAGGTGCACGCCACCATGCCTGGCTAATTTTTATTTTTATTTTATTTGTAAAGGTGAGGTCTCGCTGTGCTGCTCAGGCTGGTCTTGAACTCCTGGACTCAAGCCATCCTCCCATCTCAGCCTCTCAAAGTGCTGGGATTGCAGGCATGAGCCACCATGCCCAGCCTAGTTGCGTATCTTAGTTTTAAAAAACAGTAATAATTCAGAAGGCACTTTGGGCTGTTAGGTGCCTCTGAATGATTCTTGGGCATGCCGTAGTTTTCCAGTCTCGGGGGACTGTAAAATAAGCACAAATAATGCTCACGGCAAAACTCCTGTGTTTATTCTTGACCAGGGTGTCTGCCTTGAATTCCTGTCATTTTTTTCCTATCATAGTGGATGTAGCTGGAATGCTAAAAAGAAAACAGGAGAGGTTTCTTTGCTTGTTTCCCTTGGGCCTGGAACGTAGCATGTGACCCCGGATAGCCTGCATGGAGCTGTTTCCTCTCTGGAACACCTGCCCTGGCTAGAGCAGTGTGGCTGGGAGGGCAGGAAGTCCTCCCACCTCAGCCCTGGAACCTTCCCAGCTCTCCAAGAAGCTGAAACCTTTTTTGCCGGTTGAGAACTGCATCCCCAACTACGTCTGTGCAGGAGTGAGACTAAAAGGGCACATGTCCCCTTTCATGGCTTGCCTCATTCCTGTTAGCGTCTTACCTGTTATCATTAGGCTTACATGTGTGAACATGTGGTATTGTTCAATTCTGCAAGCATTTTCTGCTTGTTTGAATTTCCTGATTGATGGGAATTTGGACAAAAAGAAGTTCACCGTATGTGGTGCCATTTTATTTTTATTTTTATTTTATTTTATTTATTTATTTTTTTGAGTTGGAGTTTCACTCCGTCGCCCAGACTGGAGTGCAGTGGCCG
>NW_007232256.1:35185-91926 GCF_000164805.1 Carlito syrichta | reverse complement strand
TTACAGGCATGCGCTACCACGCCCGGCTGATTTTTGATTTATTGTAGAGATGAGGTCTCTCTGCCCAGGCGGGTCTCGAACCCGCGGGCTCAAGCAGTTCACTCACCTCAGCCTCCCAAAGGTGTGTGATTACAGGCTGAGCCACGAAGCCCAGCTCTTTTTTTTTTTGAAAGCAGGATTTATTGAGAGGACGGAAAAGCTCTCACAGTGGGAGGGGACCCGAAGTGGTTGCCCTGAGATTTCCTTTTTTGAAAAAATTATTTGTATAAGGTAAAGTACAGTTTAAAAAAAATTTTTTTTTTTTGAGTTGGAGTCTCACTCTTGTCACCCAGGCTGCAGTGCAGTGGCATGCTCACAGCCACCACAGCCTCGACCTGCTGGGCTCCAGCCATCCGTCTGCCTCAGCCTTCCAAGTAGCTAGAACTACAGGTGCGTGCTACCAGGCCCGCTAATTTTTTGATTTATTGTAGAGACAAGGTCTTGCCAAGTTGCCCAGGCTGGTCTCAAACCTGTGGGCTCAGGCATTCCTCTCACATTGGCCTCCTACAGTGCTGGGATTACAGGTTTGAGCCACCGCGCTGGGCCTCAACAGAATCTTATCAGGCATTTTAATCCCGTGCAACTGTAATGCCAGTTTCATGTTGGTAAAAACTCAAGAACTCAAAATGATAAACTTGAAAATGTCAGTTGACAATTACATTCCAGGTCAGTCTGGAAAGCATGGTTTGGTTCAACTTCCAATTTGATTATGAAACAAATGTTGCATTCCGTTTGTATTTCTAAGATATACTGCTGATTCCATGCCAATTGTAGCCATTTCCAGTGATCTGCGTCAGGAAACTTTGGAAAGTCCGGCTGGGAGAAGCCGCCTTTGAGGTGCACCCAGCTCAGAAGTTGATGAAATTAAAAAGGAATGATCTGACATGTTCAATACATGACAAATGATTGTAGACCAGATGAGAACAAGGGTGAAGCCTGAGGAAATTGGAGTTGCTTTATACATTTCATGGAACGTTCTGATAAGTTTCATGGGACTCTGAGTATATTCATCATCATCTTGTGTGTGTGTGTGTGTGTGTGTGTGTGTGTGTGTGTGTGTGTGTGTGTGTGTGTATGTGTGTAGGAGTCTCATTCTGTTGCCCAGGCCTGGAGTGCAGTAGTACACTCAGTCATCGCAGCCTCGGCTCGCTGGGCTCAGGCAGTCCTTCTGCCTCAGCCTTCCAAGCAGCTGGAACTATAGGTGCACACCACCATGCTTGGCTAATTTTTTATTTATTGTAGAGACTAAGTCTGGCCAAGTTGTCCAGGCTGGTCTTGAACCCCTGGACTCATTCAATCCTCTCGCCTCCACCTCCCAAAGTGCTGGGATTACAGGTGTAAGCCACTGCGTTCAGCTCTGAGTATGTTGTCTTTAAATGAGAAGATTCCAATTTGGGGGAGAGAGAGGTGACAGAAATGGCTTGTCTCATGTTTTAATTCCTAAAAAGGTCTCCCAAGTGAGTTTCATGCCTCTGGCAGGTGCACAGCAAGATTTATTGAATTGCAGAAGAAACTATAAAAATGTTTAAAAAAATTTAGCTGGGCGTGGCATCTTACGCCTGTAATCCCAGCACATTGGGAGGCTGAGGCAAGAGGATTGCTTGAGCCCAAGAGTTCAAGATCAGCCTGGGCAACATAATGAGACCTGGTCTCTACAAAAAACATTTAAAAATTAGCTGGGCATGGTGGCACGCACCTGTAGTCCCAGTTACTTGGGAGGCTGAGGCTGAAGAATTGCCTGATCCTAGGAGGGTGAGGCTGCAGTGAGCCGTGCACTCCCGCCTGAGTGACAGAGTGAGACCCTGACTCAAAAAAAAAAACCTAATACTTGTAAAAAATATATATATACTTGTGAAAAATGCACATGTTAGTTGAGTTTTATATATATTTAATGACTGAATTACATAAACTGGGGGCACATGCTCAGAACTTTTTTACTGGTAGGAATATGCAGTGAAGGAAAAAAAATTTAGAGATCACTGGTTTCCATCCCCAAAAGCTGGGAGAAGGGGGTTGGTATTAAAGTCTCTGAATGCAGTTGGGACAAAGATACACTCCCTTTTCCTCTGGCTTCAGTTGCCAAGTTGTATGTGTGAACGTGCATGTATGTGTGTGTATGTGCGTTAAGTGGCTTTGAGATCTACCAGCTTAGAGATTGAATATAACTCCAGAGATACATATATAAGTGATTTGACTTTGGGAAGAAAGAAGTGCGATGATGACAGGGTATCATGCACGTTTTGAATCTAGTGGATTTTATGTGTTGTTTTTAAGGCTGAAAAAATATTTATGTTTTAGAACTAGGCAGTATCGCTGTTGCAGTTGCATGAGGAATCCTTAGAATAATGCTGTGCTTTTTAGGCATTTTATGACTTTGCAGTGTTTTTATAATCACTTAATGCTGTTTATAAATCAACCGCCTTCACTGATGGATGCCCTGGGGGCTCCAGAGAACTGGGCTTTTTGCTGCAGAAGTGGTTCAGACATTCAAAGACAGCAACAGGAGATAGTGCCGGAACTGGGTTGCAATAAAAGTCTTTGGGTGCCTTCAATCTGCCTGTTTCTTTGTTGTTTTACTTTCCCCCCCAGAGACATATTTCATTCATCATGTTTGCTATTAAATACTTTTTTTGCATTTCACATTTGAGTTGTTTTTTTTAGGGAAAACTGTCATTTTGTTGATGCTATATTATTGGTGTTGCCCAGTGAATAAACATAAAAATTATATTCATGACTCAGACCACAGTGCAGACTGTGGAAGTGAGAATTAGGGCCCACCTTCAAACGTGAGGTCTTGTTGGCTGAGCTCATTTGCTGAGAATGGCTGCAGGTTTGGTTTTCTTGAGACTAAATGCCAACCTCAAGTAGTTCCAGGTTTCTAGACCAGGTTTTTTTGTTTGTTTCACTTGAGAGGATTGATATGTCAGCTTTGATTCTTTGTGTATAGTTTTTGGTGTTCACATCTATTTCCCCCTTTGTGAATATTGAATTTGCAGTATAACTTTGTATATAACATGGTGCTCAGACACTTGCATAGTGCCTTAAGAAACCTACAGGGAACAATACTTGTAGATTTCTATATAGCAACAGGATACCTGGTGCCAGATGTCATTAACGCTTTTCAGGCTTTATGAAGACATTCATTTGTCCTCTGGTAAACTTAAATATGTATGTCTACTTAAAAAAAACAAAAGAAAAAACTGTTGCTGCCCGGGCTTGGTGGCTCAGCCCGTAATCCCAGCACTTTGGGAGGCCCAGGTGAGTGAATTACCTGAGCCCACAAATTCGAGACCAGCTCAGGCAACTTGGTGAGACCTCATTTCTACAAAAAAAAAAAAAAAAAAAAAAAGCCGGATGTCGTAGCACACGCCTGTAGTTCCGGCTAGGCTACTTGGAAGGCTGAGGCAAAAGGATCGCTGGAGCCCAGCAGGTCGACACTGGGGTGGCCGTGAGTGTGCCACTGCACTCTAGCCTGGAATGCAAAAAAAAAAGTTGCTTTCTAGTAATGTTCAGAAGGCACTCACTGTAAAGCCAGGAGAAACAGGAAGTAGCATTTTTTACTACTATCTAGGTTTTTGCAACTGTCTCTACTCTCCAGAGGTCAAACATTTGAGATCCAGTAAGAAATGTAGCAACAGGAAGTGTGAAGCAGATGCAGAGTGTATCTGGGAATACACCTTATCTTCCCCCTCTGCCCAACCCTTGTAAGAGGAAAGGGAAATTGCACAAAATATTTTGGTTTTAGCCAGATGCCTTACACCTTCGAGAGTTTTTGGTTTTATTTTGTTTGTTTTTTGAGTTGGAATGTTACTTCGTCGCCCGGGCTGGAGTGCAGTGGCATCTTGACCTCCTGGGCTCAGGTGAGTCTTCCACCTCATCTTCCTGAATAGCTGGAACTAAAAGTGCACACCACCACACCTGGTAATTTTTTGATTTTTTTTTTTTTTAATGGAGTCTCACTCTGTCGCCTAGGCTAGAGTGCAGTGGCATGCTCACGGTCACCCCAGTGTCAACCTGCTGGGCTCAGGCGATCCTTCTGCCTCAGCCTTCCAAGTAGCCGGAACTACAGGCATGTACTACCATGCCCAGCTGACTTTTGATTTATTGTAGAGATGAAGTCTTGCCAAGTTGCTCAGGCTGTTCTCAAACTCGTGGTCTCAGGCTATCCTCTCATCTCAGCCTCCCAAAGTGCTGAGATTTCAGGCTTGAGCCACCACGCCCTGCCAATTTTTTAATTATTTTTTTAGAGACAATGTCTTGTTATATTGCCCAGGCTGGTCTCGAACTCCTGGACTCAAGTGATTCTTCTGCCTCAGTCTCCCAAGTGCTGGAATTACAGGCATGAGCCACCACACCAGGCCATGGTCTTGATTTCATATTGGGAACGGGTCAGTGAGAAACCATTGATTTGCTTCAGCTCTGAACCGGAATCTTCTTCTTTGTTGAGTGACAACACTAATAATTATTCATTGGATTATTTGCCAGCCAAATCACCCTGTATAAAATTTCAGAAATCTGTCTCATAGGATGGCCCTAAACAGACTGTTCTCTAAACCCACAAACGAGCTGATTTTATCTCCTGATGAGTGCACACTTCATGGACTCATGAAGGGTAGCTCTCTAGCTGTGATTTCCGGAAGTTTGAGGCAGAGCTGTATAGGCGTGTGTGGGAGATGGTGAGCCGAATGGTCAAAGCCACTGGGACGTGAAATCTATGAGTACACTAACCTTCGAGAGAGACTATAAAAACAAATTAGTTTATAGCATTGTTGAAGCACTGTTTACATAATTTACATCAAGGAAGGCAGTTACTTCTTGTTAGGAAGATGGAGTTATTAAAATTAGCTATCTTCATCTTTCCGCAGAAATAAAAATCAAATCAATTTTAGTTCAAATAATTGTATGTGAAGCCTTCTAATTGGAAATTTGAAGTTAGCAAAATTATATAACCTTCGTTAATTACATTAGTGTACTCAAGCTAAATATAGAATAAGATTAGCTCACGGAAACATTTCGTTTTTATCTCAGTCCCTACAGCTCATAGCCGCTCAGTAGTTAAGATAGTTGCTCATGTGTTTTGTAGTTTTCTCAACATCCTGGACATGTTTCCAGAATAGTTGAAACAAGAGATTATATGTTTTAATTATTTCCCAGTTCATCTTTAAGTATAAAAACACAGGGTAAGTTGTCCTTTCTGAATTTTCTTCTCTTTATATGTCTGGCACAATAGAAGTCCAAGCGTGGGAGCATTAATCCCATTTTTCTGTGTGGCTTCTGCTTTAAGGGAAGTTTGGGCTCGATTCATGGTCTGCTATCGCAAAGTAAATGTTCAACCTTCTCCAATTTCCTCTTGTGTTTGCTTTTCCATTCAATGTTCTATATTTGGACAAGAAATGTATTTTTCTGTATGGGTTTCTGGTGGCCCAGATGTTCATTGGAGTGGAATTTCTCTCTGTCCACAGCACTGGGTTGCGAGTATTTGGCTTTCTGTATCTCATAGAGTTGAGTTAGATAGATATGTTATTGATTCCAGTTGGGCAGTGATCCACTTTGGAAGTATGTTACTTGGTTCCTTTTGGGCTTGCTATAGGTGTTTGCTTTGCCTTTGGGTTGCCAATGCATTGGCTTGTGGTGATGTTTCATTTTAACAGAATTCTTAAGTTTGACTTCAAACTTTTAATTTAAGTTTTATGTTTTAGAGGTGGGGTCTCGCTCTGTTGCCCAGGATGTAGTACAATGGTGCGCTCATAGCTCACTGCAGCCTCAAACTCCTCCTACCTCAGCCTCTCCTGTAGCTGAGACTATAGGCAAGTGCCACCAGGCCCAGCTAGGTTTTTTTGAGTTAGAGTCTTACTCCTGTCACCCAGGCTGGAGTGCAGTGGCACAATCATGGCTCACCAGAGCCTGGACCTTCTGGGCTCAGGTGATCCTTGTGCCTCAACTTCCTGAGTAGCTGAGGCTCCAGGCACATGCCACAACGCCTGGTACCTTTTTTTTTTTTTTTGGAGTTGGAGTCTCACTCTGTTGCCCAGGCTGGAGTGCAGTGGCATGCTTGCGGCCATCCCAGTGTCGACCCACTGGGTTCCCGCGATCCTTCCGCCTCAGCCTTCTAAGTAGCCGGAACTACAGGTGTGTGCTATCACACTTGGCTAATTTTTTTTTTTAATTGTAGAGATGAGCTCTCGCCAAGTTGTCTGGGCTGGTCTCAAACCTGTGGGCTCCCAAAGTGCTGGGATTACAGGCCTGAGCCGCTGCGCCTGGCCAACTATCTATCCTATTAACAAACTCCTGTGCCTGATTCTTTGGTTTCTTTTTGCCCGTCCCCTAAGCTCATTTATTTTCTGCACAGTAATACTTGATTATATGTTGATTTCAAAGAATCCAGGCAGTGTGGAGTTACTCCCTCTTCCTTCCTCTCTGGCAGAATCACCAACATTGACAGTCGAGAGTGCTATATTGTACATCTTTTTCTAGCATTTTCAGCTGTCCCTACACAAATATGTAGTCTTATGTTTTTATCTAAATGAACTCATATTATACTTGTTTCACTCTGCCTGCTTTCCCGATGTTTACATCTTTCTTGAGGTATATTGAAGTGCAGTAAGCAAGGCATGTATAAAGCATGCAGCTTAATCAGTTTCTTATATGCCAGCACCACAATTAAAGAGGATTTCCGGCACTCCCCAAAGTTTCCTTGTGCCTTTTTATAATCCTTCCACCCCTGCCTCCAGGAGGCTACCCCGATGGACTTGCTGCTACTCTAGGATAGTTTACGTTTTCTAGCACGTTATAGCAGTGAAGTCATGTGGTATATATCCATTATTTGACCTGGCTTCTTTTACTCCATGGTCTTGGGGCTTCATCTGTGTTGTCACGTGTCACGAATTCATTCTTTATTGCTGGGTAGGAGTCTGTTTTGCCGAAACTCTCAAACTGTGTTTTTCCTTTGCTCTCACACCGACACAATGATCATCATTAGAGAAGACAACTTCTGTGACCCAATGTGGGGATTTCCCCACTCTCCAGGGAGCAGACACCAGCTGGGTGTGTGCTCATTCAACCTCTATACTATCTACCTGAGGATAGCATCAGATCCTGAAGGGTTGGGGCTCAGTTCCCAAGACCGCCCACCCCCTCAGTCACTAGTCACAAGTCCAGGCCTCTGGAACTCCTGACCGACTGGCTTCAAGATGGGGTACCCACAATTAATTTGGGTTCAATTAATTTGCAGGCCCTGAACATTTACCGTAATACTATAAGAAAGGAATTGACGGTAGTGAGATGCTGCCGGGATGGGCTGGGGGCACATAACGTCCATAAGGGTACCTGATCTCAAACCAAGCAAAGTGGGGACCAGAGGGGGGCCCAAACTTTACCTGTACGATGTTGACTTGTATAGCTAATCCTGAATTGTACCCCACATCTTTACGATAAAAATTTTTTAAAAAATTGCAGGAGCAGTTCAAAGAACTCAGAGAGACGTGTTTGCTGGTTTATTATAAAGGCTATTACAAAGGATACAGATGAAGAGACGCTATAGGGCGAGGTGTGGGGAAGGGGTGCCACTCCCCAGGAACCTCCACGTGTCCAGAAATCCTCAAATCCAGTCCTCTGGGGTTTTTGTGGAAGCTTCATGATGCCAGCATTCCTTCCCCCAGAGGAGGAGGAGACCATCTAGTCTTAAGACCCACAATCAGAAAGGCCAGGGAAGATTAGAGTCCTGCCTTGGGGCAGGTGAAAAGAGAGCTGGAGAAGGTCAGAGAGATTCTGTTTCCTGAGGTCTGACACACCCACCGTTGTAACAAAAGACTGCAACAGGGCTGTGGAGGTTCTGGCCTCGGCCTCCCACAGTGCTGGGATTATAGACCTGAGCCGTTGCGCCTGGCCTTCAGAAGTTTTTTTTCTTAACTTTTAGGGAAAGATAATACTTTTGGTTGGGAGAGTAGCTTTAAATTGCCGTGGACTCTTCTGTTTCACAAGAGCATGTTCTCGATTTTAATGAAAAACCCTGGGCCTCTCAGTTTGCCCCTGTACCCACTCTGTAGACCACCTCCCGTTATGTCTTCTCTTTTTTATTTATTTATTTATATTTTTATTTTATTTATTTATTTATTTTTGAGTTGGAGTTTCACTCTGTCACCCAGACTGGAGTGCTCGGCCACCCCAGCCTCGATCTGCTGGGCTCCGGCGATCCTTCCGCTCAGCCTTCCGAGTAGCTGGAATTACAGGCGCGCGCTACCATGCCCTGCTAATTTTGTATTTATTGTAGAGATGAGGTCTCACTAAGTTGCCCAGGCGGGTCTCGAACCCGCGGGCTCAGGCAATCCGCTCACCACAGCCTCCCAAGGCGTGGGATTACAGGCTGAGCCACCCAGCCTGGCTTTTTTTTTTTAAGAGTTATAGGGTACAGGTGGGGATTTGCACATAAGTAGGCTGCATGCAGGTGAAGTTTGAGCTTCTAGCTGGCCCCCCGATAGTGGACCAAGTAACCAGTCTGTTGCCATGTGCCCCCTCCCTCTCTCTCTTCCCTTGCATTGCCCAGTGTCTGCCAATCCCACCCTTGTGCTTGTGTGACCAGTGCTCAGGGCTCGCTTATGAGTGAAGACATGCAGTGTTCAGGTCTTTGTTTCTGTGTTAGGTTCACTTAGTAATAATGGATTCTTGTGGAAGATTCCAGGCTCTGTAAGGAGACTCATCTCCTTGGGATGTAACCAAGATTTGCAGTGACTTGTAGTCATCGGCTAAAATCTAATTTCTTCTTCTCTTTTTTTTTTTTGAGTTGGAGTCTTACTCTGTCGCCCAGACTGGAGTGCAGTGGCCGCTCCCAGCCACCACAGCCTTGCCTGCTGGGCTCCGGTGATCCTTCCGAGTAACTGGAACTACAGGCGTGCGCTACCACACCCGGCTGATTTTTTGATTAATTGTAGAGATGAGGTCTCGTCAAAAGTTGCCCAGGCGGGTCTCGAACCCGCGGGCTCAGGCAATCCACTCACCTCAGCCTTCCAAAGGCGCGGGATTACAGGCTGAGCCACCGAGCCTGGCTCTTCTCTTTTTACATGACAGCCTTACTGAACATATACACACCTCACTCCTCTAAAGAGTATACTTCAGGGATTTCCTAGCATACTTCTAAGGTTGTGTGACCATCACCACTATCTAATTCTAGAACGTTTCCATCACCCCATAAAAGAGACCCTGTATTCATGATCACTGTCCATACCCTCTTTCCCCAGCCCTCAGCAGTCCCAAATCTGCTTTCCAGCTCTGTGAATTTCCCTATTATGGACATTTCTGAGAAATGGAATTAGGGCCAGGCATGGTGGCTCATGCCTATAATCCCAGCACTTTGGGAGGCCAAGGTGAGAGGAACCCACGGGTTTGAGACCAGCCTGCAACTTGGTGAGACCTCATCTCCACAATAAATAAAAAAAATTAGGCAGGCATGGTGGCATGTGCCTATAATTTCAACTACTTGGAAGGCTGAGGCAGAAGGATCATCTGAGCTCAGCAGGTTGAGGCTAGTGGCCGTGAGCGTGCAACTACACTCCAGCCTGGGTGACAGAGTGAGACTCCAACTAAAAAAAAAAATGGATGACTGGGCTCAGTGGCTCAGTCTATAATCCCAGCACTTTGAGAGGCTGAGGTGAGTGAATTGCTTGAGCCTGTGGATTCGAGCAACTTGATGAGATCTCATCTCTACAAATAAATCAAAAATTAGCCGGGGGTGGTAGCATGCGCCTATAGTTCTGGCTACTTGGAAGGCTGAGGTGGAGGGATTGCTGGAACCTAGCAGGTCAACGCTGGGGTGGCTGTGAGTGTGCCACTGCACTCCAGCCTCGGTGACAGAGTGAGACTCCAACTCAAAAAAAAAAAAAAAAAAGAGAAAAGAAATGGAATCGGGATACGTGGCCTTTTGTGCTTGGCGTCTTTGGCTTTCTTGTTTTTGAGGTGCAGCCATGTTGTAGCACATGTTGTTCTAGTTTCTTGGCAAACGTTTTGTCAGAACTCTGGGTGATTAAGGAAAGGTTACACCAAGGGCCTGGGCATCCAGGTAGAAGAATATTTTCGGATGAGTCAGTCGGAGGCACAGGCTGCTCCTCTCGCCGACTACATTTAAAATGGAAAATTGTTCGCAAATGGAACATTGTTCATAAAAACGTTTATAGCTCAGCTTTCCGTCTAGCACAAACTGTAATTTTCTCCCTTCTTTTTCTCTTTGGTTCCTCCACATTTCTCCCACTTTCCTGTACTGAAAGGTCAACATAGAAAACAATTTTGGGGAATTAAAGCTGTCTCTGCAGAGTGCTCTCGTGCAGCATCTTCTGGGGGGAGTTTGGGAGGTTCTTTCTTGGGATAAGAGTTAGGAAGCTTGAATCTCCCAAGGGGGCCGTGTGACGTTCCTCTCAGAGCTGAGGGCGTGGGATTCCTAGCAGCCAGAGTCTGGCTGCCTTCTAGGGCGTCCCTGAAGCCACAACCCTGGCTGACAAAGGAACAAAATCGCAGGGTTGTTTACTTTTCTGAATGTATCAACCTTTTGTCTGTGTATGACCAAAATGACTGTTCCACGGTCGGGTTGGAGACCATGGGGGCTGATTTTCTCAAACCATTCATGAGACGTGATATTCTGGGTCATCTGAACCTGTGACAAAGGGTTTATTGATAAGGCTGAAGGCCACTGGTATTTTCCTGGTTGATCTTACAATTGTATTACTTACCTGTCATTGCTGTGACAAATGACCACCAACTTAGTGGCTTAAGCAACACCTATTTATTATCTTGCAGTTTTGGAGGTCATAAGTCTGAAATGAGTCTCACTGCACACAAACCAAGGTTTTGGACTGGGTGTGGTGGTTCATGCCTGTAATCCCAACTCTTGGGGAGGCGGAGGCCAGATGATTGAGACCTGGAGTTCAAGACCAACCTTGAACAGCCCGGGCAAGAGGCTTTGTAGAGTCTGCTCGTCTTTACAAATAATAATAACAAAATAAGCTGGGTGTGGTGGTATGTACCTGTAGTCCCAGCTTCCCAGGAGGCTGAAGTGGGAGGATCAGCCCCAGAATTCCAGACTAGCCTAGGCCTAGTGAGACCTCATCTCTACTAAAAAATCAAATAAAATCAAGTCAAGGTTTCAACAGGACCATGTCTTTTCTGGAAGCTTTAAGGGAGAATCAGTTTCTTCACCTTTTCCACCTTCTAGAGGTTGCCCCATTCCTGGGCTTGTGGTCCTTTCCTACACCTTCAGAGGAACAGCAAAGCGTCTATCTGCCCATCCTTCTGTAGTCACATTTCTCTGACCATATCCAGGAAAGGCTGTCTACTTTTTTTTTTTTTTTGAGTCGGAGTCTCACTCTGTCACCCAGACTGGAGTGCAGTGGCCGCTCCTGGCCACCACAGCCTCGACCTGCTGGGCTCCGGCGATCCTTCCGCCTCAGCCTTCCGAGTAGCCGGAATTACAGGTGCGCGCTACCATGCCCGGCTGATTTTTTTGATTTATTGTAGAGATGAAGTCTTGCTGCCCAGGTGGGTCTTGAACCCGCGGGCTCAGCAATCCACTCACCTCAGCCTCCCAAAGGCGCGGGATTACAGGCTGAGCCACCGAGCCCGGCTAGGGCTGTCTACTTTTAAGGGCTCATATATTTACACTGGGCTCACCTGGATGACCTAGAACAGTCTCCCCATCTCAAGAGCCTTAATTTAATCATACCCACAAAGTCCCTTCTGCCATATAAGGAAACACATTCACCGGTTCCAGGGATTCAGGCATGGACTTCTTTGGGGGCCGTTATTCTGCCTCCTACCTTGCCAGCCTTCAGGGAGAGAATTACTTTGTTGTTTTTGTTTCTTCATCTGCTCCTTTGAAGGCTGCAGGATTGGTATATTTATTTAATACTTGTTTTTTGTCTCTTGAATAATTCAGAAATCTGGTGCTGTGGAATTACTCAGTTTGAATGCCCACTTACTCACTGAGTGTTGATTCACTCTGTGCGGAGCCAGGATTTGTTTTTTGTCTTGGAAAGACCTCAGATTGTTGGAGCAGCTCAGGTTCACGCTAGCATGCCTAGGCTCTCTTTACTTCCCAAAAATCCCATGCTGTGGGCCCTGTTGCCCTTGGTTTGGGACTTTATCGGGAACTTTGCCAAAGCCACTTCCCTGGTCTTTGAGTCCCAGAGTCTGCATCAGCTGTGGATTAGGAATGAGACCACCATGATGCAAGCAAGCAGAGGTGACAGGTGGAGCCCAGACCCTGGGACTTGGCAGATGTAGAGTATGAGTTTCTGGGGCCTGAGTCGATAGCCCTTGGGCTTGTGGCTCCACACAACTGTGAAGGAAGGCAGATGGGGTTAGGAACAGAAGACTGAAGATAATATCGGCAGTGGAGCACAGTGGCTCACGCCTGTCATCCCAGCACTTTGGGAGGTGGAGGTGAGAGGATTGCCTGATCCCAGGGGTTTGAGACCAGCCTGGACAACTTGGTGAGACCTTGTCTCCACAATAAATAAAAAAATAAGCCAGGTGTGGTGGCTCGCACCTGTGGTTCCAGCTCCTTGGAAGGCTGAAGTGGAAGGATTGCCTGAGCCCAGCAGTTCAAGGCTGCGGTGGCCATGAGCGTGCCACTGCACTCCAGCCTGGGCAACAGAGTGAGACTCCTAAAAAAAAAAAAAAAAAAAAAAAAATCATATTGACTTGTTAATCAGCATTTTGGCTCAAATATTTTGGGAGTGTATTGGTTAGCTTTCTGCTTTGCTAATATGCATAACAAACAGCCCTCAAATTTAGAGGATTAATCAATTTTTTCCCACTCACTAGTCAGTGAGTGGTTAACTGTCTCTCTCCTGGGCTCTTCTGGGAACAGGAAGGCCTGGTCATGTTCCAGGCTGGGTTTACCACCAAAACGATGTATCTCTTCGTTCTGGTGCCAGAGGACCCTGGGGCATGTTTTTGTTTGTGCTTCTCCCATCAGGTATGAGACACCAGGCTAAACCATGAAGACAGTTAAAATCTCTGCCAGTTCAAATCTCTGCCAACCTCTGCTCCACTCTCGCAAACATCCCATTGAGCAAAGCAAGTCACATGGCAAGGTCCAACCTCCATGGGTGGGAAGGGCTACTCTAGTTGAGAGGTCCTGCAGAGTCACATGGCAAAGAGAGCAAGTGTAGATTTCCATTAAGGGGAGGGGGCGATGAGTTGGAATTGTAATGCCTTCTGCCACATTTGTGGGTGGGAGGGAACATGGCCCCCATGGAAGAGACTGTGGTTGTTGGCAATGTTTAAAGCACTGGGTACTTGTTGAATATGTGACTTCCTTGATTCCATGTTAGAGCTGTGTTCTCAGCTGGGAGAGGAGACAGTTGTGCCCCTCAGGGGACATTTGGTTGTATCTGGAAGCATTCTTGCCTGTTATAGCTGGGGGAGGTGGATGTGCTCCTTGCATCTATGGAGCCCAGGGATGCTGATAAACATTACAGTGCACAGGAAAGAATTATCTGTAGATCAGTAGTGCTGAGGCCAAGAAATGCTCTTAATATGTAAACAAGTAATTTCCAGGTGATTCTCACGCACTTTGTAGTTTGAGAACCATGTCTTGTAAGACTGTCCCAACTAGGGAGCGTAATTGGTGATCTTTTTCATATAAAGAGATAGAAACCTACTGAGGAGAAAAAGTTTAATATCTCACAGATAGCTGTATAGAGAGGCAAATTAAGCCCAAGGGTCTTGGCTAGGTCTCTGTTATTTTTGTGAGTTGAAAATGTGATACGTACTGTATTAATTCCTTAAGTTTTATTTACTATTGTTTGGCTTCATAAACAGACCGTTTATTTAGTGTGGAAAAATCTGTTTTGTTAGGAGATTTCCATTATGAGTTTTTTTTCTCTTCAAGTGGCCTTTTGCCAACTGCTTCTTTTATGCATGTATTTCTTTATTCGTCACCTGCAAGATTGAAATTTTTTGCTAGCAATGATCATGTGTTACATTTTGTTTCTGCTCTGCACAGTAGTCAGCGTAAGGTAATGATCAGTCAGTTGCTAACAGTGTCAATTGCAATGTGAGTTGCATTCTGTGGTTAGGAATCATTTATCAAGTATCCACGGACCAGCTTTTTATACCTTGCTAGCAGTCCTGTTTCCAGGCTTTCTGAGCTGATGGTTGGCGTATTAATGCTTGGTTGCTGTGTGGCAGTTAGGGGAAGACAGCCGTGTCATTGGTAAGCCGACAGCCTCCTTTCTCCTCCTACTCTCGAGTTGTTTTATTTGAAACGACGATTGAAATGTTTGAGGAATGAGAGAAAAATCAGAGGAATCGCTTGCTGATAGGACAGCCGAAGTGCAGTGAGTGAAAGCTTCTCCGTTTCCCACCTCCATTGCTCACAACAGGCAAGTACAGATTTCTTTCTAGAAAACTGGTCCGGGAAGCATTTCTATAGGGGATGCTATGTCACCTAGAATTTGCTACGATGGGATCAGCCAAGTGTTGCCTCTGGGGGCTACTAGCAAGTTACAGAAATAACTTTGTTGTAAAATACTTTTTGTTTTTGGTTTAGTATTGATTTGCTGAAATGTTTCTCGTTGTCTGTATGTATAGTACAATAATTGTGAGAGCAAGGCTTTTTGTTCTTCTTGGTTCCCATGTGGGAAGGGCACTTAGTGGTTTGTGGGATGCAGGGAGCAGGGTGCATCCTTCAGTTGCTATTTCTACCAGCTTATTAACTCGCCTCTCATCTCCTTTGCCGTTAAGACATCGAGTCGTTGTGTCTGACAAGCAGACGACCTAGAAATTCACACGTAGTAAAAGAGAAGATGAAAATAGAATATGTGAACTAACTTAGAAGGAGGACTTGGCTTCGTTAAAAAAATGAGAAAGCTACATTGTGCATATGTTAACTGCCACTTTTCCGGGTGCAGGGCTAGCATTTTCAGATGTCATTGTGCTGCCACTCTTGGTAATTTCTAACTGCGTTTGTCTAGAAGAAAATTTACATTAAATGAGGCAGCTTCCTTGAGGTCAAAATTTAACAGTTAGAAAACCAATGTCAGTTTTTGGAAGGGGAGCCTTCTCGAACTCAGCTGGTGTTTTTCTTTGTTTTTTTTTTTTGTTTTTTTAAACCAAGCCATTTAATTGTGTCTTTGAAGGTAAACGGTATATGGAATTGGATCCCAAGCCCTGAGAATGCCAGAGCTGTGGGCTGGGATTGTGATATTCTCAACAGAGCTAAGGAGGGTCAGAATAGAAGGTGTCATGAGGCAGAGGACATATGGAATTCATGCATCCCAGTGAGCAACTTTGTAACTTATCAGAAACAGAAGGGAGGAGGCTTTCAAGATGGGGAAAATTCAACTCCTGATTTTATAGATAGAAGAATGAAGAATACCAAAAAATGTTATGTTGCCTTCTCTTCATTTTTCACACACCATCCGAAGCCTCAGAGGACTAGCATATCACAGTGCCTGCCGTTGCAGGTTAGGTTTGAGATCAGTCCCTCTATCCAGTTCACTTCCATGAAATGCTACAGCGTGAGTGATGGAGACAGAGGGCTCTCATCAGGACAGCTTTTTAACAAACGCTTAACGTGAAAAAGAACCCTCTAACGCTGATTTAGTTTATAAGATTTCAATTTACAAATCTAAAAGCTACATGTTTCTTTCTACTTTTTCTCTTTCTTTATGTCACTCTTTTCCTTGTCTACTTGTTTTTATCTTTCTCTCTTTGTCATCTTTTCCTTTTTTTTTTTTTTTTTTGAGTTGGAGTCTCACTCTGTCGCCCAGACTGGAGTGCAGTGGCCGCTCCCGGCCACCGCAGCCTCGACCCGCTGGGCTCCGGCGATCCTTCCGCCTCAGCCTTCTGAGTAGCCGGAATTACAGGCGTGCGCTATTACGCCCGGCTGATTTTTTGATTTATTGTAGAGATGAGGTCTTGCCTGCCCAGGCGGGTCTCGAATCCACGGGCTCAGGCAATCCACTCACCTCAGTCTCCCAAAGGCGCGGGATTACAGGCTGAGCCATCGAGCCCGGCTTTTTTTTTTTTTTTGAGTTGGACTCTCACTCTGTCACTAAGCCCTAGAGTGCGGTAGCATAACCACGGCTCACTGCAGCCTCGTCCTCTCGTCCGCCTGGGCTCAAGTGATCCTTCTGCCTTAGCCTCTCGAGTAGCTGGAACTATAGGTGTGTGCCACCATGCCTGGCTAATTTTTGTATTTTCATAGAGATGAGGTCTCACTATGTTGCCTAGGCTGGCCTCAAACTCCTGGGCTCAAGCAGTCCTCCCACCTTAGCCTCCCAGAGTGCTGGGATTATAGGTGTGAGCCACCGCGCCTAGCTTTTGTCATCCTTTCTATCCTTTTTGTTCTCTTCTTTTTCCTGCCTTTCTTTCTTCTGTGCATCCCGGGTGGCAGGTGTGCAGGGCTGCCAGAAAACAGATCAGTGAGGCTGAGTGCACACCACCATTTGGTTGTTGGCTTTTGGGTATCAGCAGGTTGAAGATGTCCAGCGATTGGTAGATGAGCTGCTGATAGTTGATTGGTAGCTTATCTGTGGCTGTTTTTTCCAGTAGCTCCTGATATCCATATGGAGTTCAGTCCCCTCAAGTCAGGGACCTGGCTTGTGATCCGCTGGGAAGGTCTACACACTGTTGTGTCTTTGGTGACTCGTAATAGGTGTTCTGCTCCAACTTCCTCAGCTGCAGTTTCATGGGTCCCATACCCAAATGTTTTTGAGGTTGAAGTTCCATCACCATGAACTTCTTCCCCAGAATTATATGCTTCTCTGGGCAGCCCCATGTCCTTTGGCTTTAGGTCAGTAGTGACCAATACTCAGGGCAGTATCTTTTCATGAGTTCATTGATGGCATTGTCATTCTTGTGTAGCTTAGGGCCTGTGTGATACCACCCAACTATTCTTTATCTGGCATTGACCTTTTTAGACAGTCTGTATGTATTTTCTCTAAATAATCATGGTCTAAAAACCAGACAGAATCATTTTTGTCATCATCAAAAGGGACTGCAAGGGACACAGTAGCTCATGCCTATAATCTCAGCACTTTGAGAGGCCGAGGTGGGAAGATTGCTTGAGCCCAGGAGTTTGTGACCAGCCTGGGCAACATGGGGGGACCTCATCTCTACAAAAAATAAAAAAATTATCTAGGAGTGGTAGCATGCATCTATAGTCCCAGCTACTTGAGAGGCTGAAGTGGGAAGATTGCTTGAGCCCAGAAGGTCAAGGCTGTAGTGAGCTGTGATTGTGCCGCTGTACTCCAGCCTGGGTGACAGAGTGAGACTCTGACTAGAAAAAAGAAATACTAAAAAAAAAAAAAGAACTGCAAAACGGTTGGATACATCAAGTGCTTTCTTTTGCCATGATTCCCAGAGCACACCAACAGCACGTTCTGGTTTCCAGCCTTGCTCATTCAGTTGAAATGATTCACCATGCTGGGCAGCTCCGGGGGTGGACCACCACCTCCCGCACCACCAGCTTTGGCATTGCGACACCCTCCTCCCCCCTACCAGACCTGGCTCCCCATGACCTCCGCAAACACCTGGGGGTGGGGAGGGGGCAGCGACTCCTGACCAGTGTGACTTTTAAAAAGAGGCCTGCAATGTTTGTGACTTTCGCTGAATGACTCGATTTGGAAGCAGCTTAGGAAGAAATTGAACTTGTCTTTCTGTTCTGCATGATATTTTGACAATGGGTTCAGGATGCAGTGATTGACAGAAGGTGCATGGTGGCAGATACAGAGAGTGGACTGTTGCTAAGATTGAGGCTGTGTGTGTGTATGAAGGGAGGAAGGAATGAAGGGTGAAACCATTTGGGAATGTGTTAGAAAACATGCTTTTGAGGACAAGCAATGTGATTTTGGTATTGTCCTGGGTTTCTGAGCTGGTGATCCGTGTACACGCGGCATTTTGCTATGACTCAGAGTGTGATGGAGAGAGATTCCACTGCTCATTTACCTCCCCTGCTTCTTATCAGTGCCATAGGGCAGTGTGTCAATTCAACTTGCCAGAATGCTTGTAGGAACCCCCCCTTTTTTTTAAAGTGGCAGTGCCTCGCTCTCTTGCCCAGACTGGAGTATAGTGGCACAATCGTGGCTCAAGATCCTGGGCTCAAGCGATCCTCCCATCTCAGCCTCCTGAGTAGCTGGGTCTACAAGTGAGTGTCACCATGTCCCGCTGATTTTTGAAAGTTTTTTGTAGAGACAGTGTCTCACTAGGTTTCCCAGGCTGGTCTTGACTTCCTAGCTTGAAGCAATCCTTCTGCAGCCTATCAGAGTGCTGGGATTAGAGGCGTGAGCCACTGCGCCCAACCTTTCTAGGAACTTTGTGCTTGACAGAGATAATATTTTCCGGCTTGCCTCTCTGAGCTTTCAGGAACTAGGAACTAGCATGATCACGTAAACAATCACTAAGTCCCTTTTAAGATTGTCTTATTTATGAAGGAGCGATGACCATGGCTTTCCTGCCTGACTCCTCCAGGAAGTCTTACGTTCTTGCAGGGTATCTGCACTCACAGTTCACCTGTGCAAATTGTATAAGGGGAAGTGAAGACTTTTGGGCATTAGTTGATTCTTCCCTTGGAAATTGGGATATTTGAGCCCAATTTGAGCTCCTGATCTCATCTATGATTTACTGGATGAAATCTAAGAAGACCCAAAATTATAGGTGCTTTTTGCATCAGTATGCAGACTGTTATGTTTCTCTGGGAGGAGTTCTCTAATGGGAACAGAATTACTGAATTTAGTCGTGATGCTGTCCCTAGCCATTTATATGACACTGGCCCCAAGGGATAAGAATTGTCCCCTTTCTTTTGTCAAATCAAGGCAGGAATTGTCCCTTTTTTCCTGTCAAATCAGGACTTAGGCAAAACACTCTCTGAGATTGTTTGAGTACCAAACCGTCCTCCATTTTTGAGACTGTTCACAGCCTCTGGTTAGAATTCATGGAATTATGCAGGCTCACTCTGCCACTCAACCGTGGTAAAACTTGCATATGGTGCAACCCAGTGGGTAGAAAACTGTCTTTGGGATCTTCACTTGGCACCTTATGGGGATGTTCTATAATTATTATGCTCTCTGGAATTTATAGTGACTAAACTGCCTTGAACAGAAACCAAGAAAGAAAGGAACCAAATTCCAGAAGGGAATTTGCTGGAACCTTCCAGCAAATTCTATTCTCTAAGGTTGTCATATAGGGAGGTCTGAGAACATTTCTTGATTAGATACTCATGTGCTCTGACATAATTAAAAGCCGATTTGGATACTGTTAGAGAAAATCAAGTTCAGATTATTAAGTCAAAATAGAAGTAAGGAATATGATTGCCTTTATCTCATTATCTTAGTTTTCTTTGGAAGATATATAAGCTCGTAATGTGATGACAAGTGTCACATATAGAGGAGTGTTCTTTCTTCTGTAGAGTCCTTGGCAAATCAACTTAGAAAATTATATTTTTGTATTATTAAAATATTTAGCTTGAGAATCTTCCTTGAAAATTGCCCATCTTTGGTGAATTTAAGTAGGCTCTGGTATTTTTTAAAACATTCCTTCCTCCTTGATATACTTGGTCCTTTTAGAATTGGCTAGGACAATTCTCCATGACAGCCGACATGTTAAACTGGTTCACAGTTGGAATCACTCACATTACAAAAGAGATTTCAGTCTCTAGTCCTTGTTTCTGCTCATTTGCTTTCTTGGCAATGTTTGTGCATTGGGTCTTAGACGAGTTGTAAAACTGGAAGAAGGAGTTGACATGCTGTCTTGCAAAACCAATGCTTGCTTCTTGCCCTGGATACTGCATTTTTTCCCCATCCATTTCCCTTACAAAAAATGGAGACAAATACCAGAGCTGCTCCTGAGCGGTGCTGAGTCATAGGAATTGAAGGAGATTGTCGGGTGTTGTGTGGCAGATGGGCTCAAGAGCCATCAGCCCAGAGGGATGGGATTCATCTCTTCCCTCATGTCTGCAATTTCCTTCTCTTTGCCTCTGGCTTTTTCCATTCATAGCTGCCCCTGATGTTCATTTTAACCAAATTTCACCTGTCTGAAAGGGCTGTGGGCAGAGAGGCTTGTATGTGATGAAGCGTAGCTAATCACCATGACCGTGGAGCCCTGATTTCATAGAGAAGAGGCAGGAATGATGAAGGAATGGAGAACAGGGGAAAAGGTGAAGCAGGGAAAGATGATAGCGACCTGTCACTCAGGGATGTCTATGGAATGTGACAATACAGTAAGGTGGTTTTCGATTTCTTAGGTCCTGTGGAGATAATGCAATGGCTACATGATCATGTGGTCCATGTGGACAGTTGATTACTGTTATTCATGGGAGCTGTGTTGTGTGAAGTCGCTGCAACTTTATAGAAAGCATTTCTTTTATATACATATTTTTTGAGTTGTAGTCTCACTCTGTCACCCAGGCCAGAGGGCAGTGGCATACTCTGGGCCACCGCAGCCTCGACCTGCTGGGTTCAGGTGATCCTTCCGCTTCAGCCTTCCAAGTAGCTGGAACTACAGGCACGCGCCACCATGCCTGGCTAATTTTTTTGATTTATTGTAGGGATGAGGTCTTGCCAAGTTGCCCAGGCTAGTTTCGAACCTGCAGGCTCAGGCAGTCCTCTTACCTTGGCCTCCCAAAGTTCTGGAATTATAGGTGTGAGCCACCACACGTAGAAAGCATTTCTTCAGGGAAGTGCAGGGTGAGGTTCCCATCAGCCTCTGGACACAGTATTGTTGCCTGCCAATCAGTACTTATCTTTGTTTTATGTGTGTTTAATTTGTGTCTGTTTCTGTTGGTTCCTTCACATTGAACTCATGGCCAATAACACTGTGACTCATGCCTGGGTGACCCTCATCTAACACATGGATTTTCCCCAGAAGAAATATCTCAGTGTCGTCTTTCACTTCAGGACACTGTAGTACTCTGTTTGGGGGTCATACTAAATGGTGAAATCACCCACAAAAAAGTAATGAAATTTGGAAAACAGACACTGAATAGGCTGCAAAAAGGATACTTGCTTACAGAATGTGAACCTTGTTCAACCTCGTCTGGGCACATGTGCCCTGGGGGGACACTTTTAGCCACCCCATGCATGGTTGAGAATGACTATGAAAATGCGGGTGGTAGCCGGGCTCTGTGGCTCACGCCTGTAATCCCAGCACTTTGGAAGGCTGAGGCGAGAGGATTACCTGAGCCCACGAATTTGAGACCAGCCTTGGCAACATGACAAAACCTTGTATCTATAATAAATCAAAAAATTAACTGGGTGTGATAGCACATGCCTGTAGTTCCAGCTACTTAGAAGGCTGAGGCGGAAGGATTTGCCTGAGCCCTGGAGATCGAGGCTGCAGTGGCCGTGAGCGTCCCACTGCACTCCAGCCTGGATGATAGAGTGAGACTCCTACTCAACAACAACAACAACAACAAAGAAAGTGCCGGGGGTACTGATTTTGGAGCTACAAATACATTTTAGCCAACAGGTAAATTCGCAAATTTGGAATCCGTGAATACTGAAGCTAGGCTGTCTGTCTGTGTGTACATGACGTGGGTCGTCTGTGTATAGACACATCTACATTGATATCTTCAAAGAGATCTTTTAACAACTTGAGATGCTACCATCAAGATTGTTGTGTCTTTGACCCTCTGGAAAGCTCACGGTGAAATGGAGTTGGGGTGCAATGGTGAAATGGAGTTGGGGTGCAAGGGTTTTCCCTGGAGAGATGCCTTGTGGAGATGAGAGGGAGAGTGGGATTGAGTGGGGAAAGATGACCACATGCATATTTGTTCAAGTTTTGGCCAGCCAGTCTGAGCTCTGGAGCAGAGATTACCCACTAGTTGGAAAGAGACCCACTAGTTGCTGGGTCTTTGCCTGAGGAGACTCAGGAAGTACCCTGAGGATTTAGCCTCTCTGGATTTGCAAGTTCTGTCTTTGCTTTTTTTTGAGTTGGAGTCTCACTCTGTCACCCAGACTGGAGTGCAGTGGCTGCTCCCGGCCACCGCAGCCTCGACCTGCTGGGCTCCCACGATCCTTCCGCCTCAGCCTTCCGAGTAGCTGGAATTACAGGTGCGCGCTACCACGCCCAGCTGATTTTTTGATTTATTGTAGAGATGAAGTCTTGCCGCCCAGGCGGGTCTCGAACCCGTGGGCTCAGGCAATCCACTCACCTCAGCCTCCCAAAGGCGCGGGATTACAGGCTGAGCGACCAAGCCCGGCTCCAGCTAATTTTTTTATTTATTGTAGAGACAAGGTCTCGCCAAGTTGTCCAGGCTGGTCTCAGACCCCTAGACTCAGGCAATCCTCCTGCCTCTGCCTCCCAAAATGCTGAGATTTACAGGCATGAGCCACTGCGCCTGGCAAGCATTTTCTTTTTTAATCAAATGTAGTCAAATACTGGCAACCTCTTAGGGTTCAACTCGGTAGACTTTTTTATTTGTTTATTTATCTGTTTACTCTGCCACCCAGGCTGGAGTGCTGTGGCACACTCATGGCCACCGCAGCCTTGACCTGGTGGGCTCAGCCTTCCGCCTAAGCCTTCCAAGTAGCTGAGACTACAGGCATGTGCCACCATGCCCAGCTCATTTTTTTTTGTTTATTGTAGAGACAAGGGCTTGCCAAGGTGCCTGGGCTGGTCTTGAACACCCAGACTCAGACAATCCCCTTGCCTCGGCCTCCCAGAGTGCTGGGATTACAGGCGTGAGCCACTGCACCTGGTGAGAATCTTTTTTTTTTTTAAATTTCTTTTTGAGTTGGGGGGTTCACTGTTGCCCAGGTTGTTGCTACAGTGGCATGATCACGGCTCACCAGAGTCTCGACCTCCTGGGCTCAGGCAATCCTTCCGCATCATTCTTCTGAGTAGCTGGGACTACAGGTGCTCACCACCATACCCAGCGAATTTTTTGATTTAATAATCTTTTTTTCCCCTTGAATTGGAGTCTCACTCTGTTGCCTAGGCTGGAATGCAGTGACACGCTCAAGGCCACCACAGTCTTGACCTGTTGGGCTCAGACAATCCTTCTGCTTCAGCCTTCCAAGTAGCTAGAACTACAGGCATGCACCACCACACCTGGCTAATTTCTTGATTTTTTTTGTAGAGACAAGGTTTTGCCAAGTTGCCCAGGCTCGTCTGGAACCCCTGGACTCAGGCAGTCCTCTCACCTGTGCCTCCCAAAGTGCTGGGATTACAGGCGTGAGCCACCACGCCCAGCCAAATCCTGTATTCCATCATTGAAAAAATGTTTCAAGGAGATGACAAATTGATTACACCTTCTGAAGTGATGGGAATAGTAAATAACATTGGGTTGAACATCCGTAACCACTAATGCTGCAAAGTAAATAAATAAATCCCCAGTGTGGTCTTTTTTTTTTCTTTTTCTTTTTTTTTTTTTTTCTGAGTCGGAGTCTCACTCTGTCACCTAGACTGGAGTGCAGTGGCCACTCCCGGCCACCGCAGCCTCGACCTGCTGGGCTCCGGCTATCTTTCCGCCTCAGCCTTCCCAGTAGCTGGAACTACAGGCGCACGCTACCACGCCAACCGATACCAACTGATAAATGGTAGATAGCTTCTCATGGGAATGAAGTAAATTTTTAAAAATTGAAAAATAAAATGCCTCTGTATTTTTTTTTTTTTTGGTGGAGATGAGATCTCACTCTTGTTGTCCAGGCTGTAGTACAGTCATAGCTCACTGTAGGCTTAAATGATCCTCTTACTTCAGCAGGGACTACTCGTGTGAGCCACCATGCCCAGCTCCACCCCCTTTTTTTTGAGTCGGAGTCTCACTCTGTCACCCAGGCTGGAGTGCAGTGGCACACTCACAGCCATTGCAGTCTTGCAGTCTCAACCTGTTGGGTTGAGACGGTCCTTCCACCTCAGCCTTCCAAGTAGCTGGAACCACAGGCACGTGCTACCACGCCCAGCTAATTTTTTGATTTATTGTAGAGATGAGGGCTCTCCATGTTTTCCAGGCTGGTCTCGAACCTGTGGACTCAGACAATCCTCCCAAAGTGCTGGGATTACAGGTGTGAGCCACTGCGCCCGACCAGCAAGTTGATTTTCATTTTATTTTTTCATTTTTATTTTTTTCCAAGAGAGAGGACTCAGTTTAGTATTCTCAACTTGGCCCTATTTTTCCCACTTTAGGCTCCAACACTGCGTGGAGCTGCCATACCAACCACCTAACAGTTGTGCCCTTGGGAGGTAAAGGGAGTAAACCACAAAGTCAGAAACTTTGGGAAAAGCCAAGGTCACACACCCCCTCAAACAAGGAAACAAACTACAAGAAGGGCTCAGTTGCTGTACAGTTAGTGTGAGGTAGGCAGCATTCTCTTGACAGTGGCCAAATAAATCTCTGGCTTCTTGGGCTCCATCATGGTCTGAGATTAGTAAGAAGGCCAGGGAAGCTGTGAGCAGGCTTCAATTTCTACGGGGTCATAGGCATCATTCACCACATGAAGGGACTCCAGCAGGCTGCAGATGTGCAGTGGCCATCCAGATTAGGATCCTGATGTCTTTGTCAGAGCTCGGGCTCTAACACCTTTGGCTTCGTCTTCCAGCTCGTCTAGAAAACACTCCTGGGACACCGAGTAGTAGGCGTAACCATAAATAGTTAACCCCAGGGCCCTGATGCCTAGGTCAGTCACAATGTTCTGGGTCTGCCACCCTGGCAGTGTCTTCTGCCACTCGGCTAGTTGCATCTGCCACATGAATTGCAGTTGTGTGGGACTCAGTTTCTCCTGAGTCAGGTTGATGTGCTGAGCGAACTGGGCCTTGTCCCTCTCAGTATCGAGAGGATCACCAGCTCCTGGTGCTGCCATGTTGCCTCTCCTCCCTTCACAGTCCAGCAAGTTGATTTTTTTTTTTTTTGAGTTGGAGTCTCACTCTGTCACTCAGACTGGAGTGCAGTGGCCGCTCCCAGCCACTGCAGCCTCGACCTGCTGGGCTCCAGCGATCCTTCCGCCTCAGCCTTCCAAGTAGCTGGAACTACAGGCATGTGCTACCATGCCCGGCTAATTTTTTTGATTTATTGTAGAGATGAGGTCTCGCCAAGTTGTCCAGGCAGGTCTTGAACCCGCGGGCTCAGGCAATCCACTCACCTCAGCCTCCCAAAGCGCAGAATTACAGGCTGAGCCACCAAGCCCGGCTGATTTTTTTTTTTTTTTTTTAAATCATCAATAACTCAAAAAACAACAGATGCTGGACAGGATGCAATGTTTTTTTTTTTGGGTTGGAGTCTCACTCTGTCGCCCATGCTGGAATACAGTAGTAGTACACTCACGGCCACTGCAGCCTCGGCCCGCTGGGCTCAGGTGATCCTTCTGCCTCAGCCTTCCAAGTAGCTGGAACTACAGGCATGAGCCACCACGCCCAGCTAATCTTTTTGATTTGTTGTAGAGATGCGGTCTCACCAAGTTGCCCGGGCTGTTCTTGAACCCGTGAACTCAGGCAATCCTCTCACCTCAGGCTCCCAAAGTGCTGGGATTATAGGCATGAGCCACTGTGCCCTGCTAGCAAGTTGATTTTTTTAAAAAGCTGGATTTATGGAGAGGACAGAAGAGCTCCCACAGTGGGAGGGGACCCAAAGGAGTTGCCTGCAAGTTGATTTTTAAGGGACTGTCAGGTGAAGTACATTTAGAAACACAGTTGCATTTACCTGCTCTCCTAGGTGCAGCCAGTGCCCCTCAACTTGTGACCAACTAGCCTCCTGTAATTGGATAAAGCTGGGTTTGTTGACTTGCTTCAGCAGGGGAGAAGGCACACAATGGAGGAACTGAGAACATCTCAGTAAGAAGGTGTCAGGAAGGGTGGAAAAGATTTAGGTTGTGTGCAGTAACTTGGGGAAGGGTTTTTTGAGTCAGAGTCTCACTCTGTCACCCAGGTCTGAAGTTCAGTGGCACACTAACAGCCACCACAGCATTAACCTGCTGGGCCCTGGCGATCCTTCTGCCTCAGTCTTCCAAGTAGCTGGAACTATAGGCACGTGCTACCATGCCCAGCTACTTTTAAATTTATTGTAGATACAATATCTTGCCCAGGCTGGTCTTGAGCCCGTGGGCTCAGGCATTCCACTCGCCTTGGCCTCCCAAAGTGCTGGGATTACAGGCTGAGCCACTGAGCCCAGCCTTTGGGGAAGGTTTTAAGGAATTGGATCTCATCTTGTGTGGGTGCTCTGTGAATGCGTTCCTGTTAAACAGGGGACTGGCACCGCCTGTTGTGAGTGCCCTCAGCTCCAGAGACAACCCTGGTCCTGGCTGATCAGGCTAGGCCAGTTCTAGGATGCAGAAACTGCTTTTCTGATTCAGTCAGTGTGTTTCTGATTGGGTGATTGATGGAATGGATGGGTATTTAAACATTAGAAACATGCAAATGAATCTTTCTAAAAGTACTTTTTTATTTGTTTGTTTGTTTGTTTTTTGAGTTGGAGTCTCACTCTGTTGCCCAGACTGGAGTGCAGTGGCCGCTCCTGGCCACCGTAGCCTTGACTTGCTGGGCTCCGGTGATCCTTCCGCCTCAGCCTTCCGAGTAGCTGGTATTACAGGCGCGCGCTACCATGCCCAGCTGATTTTTAAAAATTTATTGTAGAGATGAGGTCTCGCTGCCCAGGCGGGTCTCGAACCTGTGTGCTCAGGCAATCCACTCACCTCAGCCTCCCAAAGGCACGGGATTACAGGCTGAGCCACCGAGCCTGGCTATTTGTTTGTTTTTTGAGTTGGGAGTCTCACTCTGTTGCCCAGGCTGGAGTGCAGGGGCAACATTGTGGCTCACTGCAGCCTCAGTCTCCTGGGTTCAGGAGATCCTTCCGCCTCAGTCTCCCTAGTAGCTGGGACTACAGGCTTGTGCCACCACATTGGGCTAATTTTTGTTTTATTTTTTGTAGAGATGAGATCTCCATGTTGCCCAGGCTGATCTTGAATTCCTGGGCTCAAGTGATCCTCCCACTTTGGCCTCCCAAAGTATTGGGATTACAGGTGTGAGCCATTGCACCCTGCCTGATGACCCATTTTTAAAGTCATGTTTTGTAACAAACAGATGGGTCCTGGAGTTGTCTTCTGGTCCCTGTGATACAGAAAGAAGGCCACCTTGTTTCTTACAGACCTATATTGATCAGGAGGGGGTGGAGTGGGATGTAGGAGCATGGGAGCACCCTGCTGTGTGACGCTTGAGTTGTAATAATACCTCTTTTTTTTTTTTTTGAGTTGGAATCTTACTCGGTCGCCCAGGCTGGAGTGCAGTGGCACACTCATAGCCATGCCGGCTTTGACCTGCTGGGCTCCGACAATCCTTCCCCCTCAGCCTTCCAAGTAGCCAGAACTACAGACATGCACTACTACGCTCAGCTAATTTTTGATTTATTGTAGAGACAAGGTCTCGCCAAGTTGCCTGGGCTGGTCTCAACCTGCAGACTCATGCAATCCACTCGCCTCAGCCTCCCAAAATGCTGGAATGACAGGCTGAGCCACTGAGCCCGGCCAATACCTCTTCTTTATGATTCATATTTTGTTTTTATTTTATTTTTATTTTTTTGAGTTGGAGTCTCACTTAGTCGCCCAGACTGCAGTACAGTGGCCGCTCCCGGCCACCGCAGCCTCAACCCGCTGGGCTCTGGCGATCCTTCTGCCTCAGCCTTCCGAGTAGCCGGAATTGCAGGCACGCGCTACCACGCCCGGCTAATTTTTTAGATTTATTGTAGAGATGAGGTCTCGCCTGCGCAGGCGGGTCTCGAACCCGCGGGCTCAGGCAGTCCACTCACCTCAGCCTCCCAAAGCGCTGGGATTACAGGCTGAACCACCAAGCCCGGCTTTATTTTTTATTTTTTGAGTTGGAGTCTCACTTCGTCACCCAGACTGGAGTGCAGTGGCACACTCCCGGCCACTGTAGCCTCGCCCTGCTGGGCTCCGGTGATCCTTTTGTCTCAGCCTTCCAAGTAGATGGAACTACAGGCACGCGCTACTACGCCCGGCTAATTTTTGATTTATTGTAGAGATGAAGTCTCGCCAGGTTGCCCAGGTGGGTCTCGAAACCGTGGGCTCAGGCAATCCTCTCGGCTCGGCTTCCCAAAGTGCTGAGATTAACAGGCTGAGCCACTGAGCCCGTCCTATGGTTCATATTTTATTTTATTATTTTATTTATTTTTTATTTTTTATTTTTTGAGTTGGAGTCTCACTCTGTCGCCCATACTGGAGTGCAGTGGCCGCTCCCGGCCACCACAGCCTCGACCTGCTGGGCTCTTCCTTCTGCCTCAGCCTTCCGAGTAGCCGGAATTACAGGCGCGCATTACCACGCCTGGTTAATTTTTTAGATTTATTGTAGAGATGAGGTCTCGCCTGCCCAGGCGGGTCTCGAACCCGCGGGCTCAGGCAATCCACTCACCTCAGCCTCCCAAAGGCACGGGATTACAGGCTGAGCCATCGAGCCTGGCTCTATGATTCATATTTTAAAGCATCGGATGTATTTTTATTTTTGATGCTCTTGTGAATTGAATTGTATTTTCTTATTTTCATTTTCAGATTGTTCATTGCTAGTACATAGGAATACATTTTTTTTCTCTTTTTAAATACACTTTAAGCTGGACATGGTGGTGCACACCTGGAGTTCTAGCTACCTGGAAGGCCGAGGTGGTCGCTTAAGCCCAGGAGTTTGACGCTTGTCTGAGCAACATAGCAAGACCCCATCCCAAAAAGGAAAAAAAAGAAAAAGAATTAGATAGACTTTATTTTTTAAAGCAATTTTAGGTTCACAACAAAGTTGAGCAGAAAGGGCAGAAAGTTCCCATGAACTCCCTACCCCCACATGTGAACACCGCCCCCCAATATCCACCACCAGGATAGTGCATTTGTTGCAGTTGGCGAACCTACATGGCTACCCAGAGTCCATAGTTGACATTAGGGTTCACACTTGATGTTGCACGTTCTGTGGATTTGGCCAAGTGTATCCACCATCACAGAGTAGTTTCACTATCCTACAGTTCCTCTGTGCTCCACCTTCCTTGGATCTGTATGCCACCCTTAGCTATAGGACTTTTAGGCTAAGTGTGGTGGCTCATGTCTGTAATCCTAGCACTTTGGGAGGCTGAGATAGTTTGAGCCTAGGACTTCAAAACCAGCCTAAGCAACATAGCGAGACTTCATCTCTTCAAACAAACAAACAACAAAAAATAAAAATTGAAAAAAAAAAAAGGCCAGGCGTGGTGGCTCATACCTGTAGTTCCAGCTCTTTGGGAGGCTGAGGCAGAAGAATTACCTGAGCCCAGAAGGTAGAGGCTATGGTGAGCCGTGATTGTGCCACTACACTTCAGTTTGGGCAATGAAGTGAGACCCTGACTCAAAAAAGAAAGAAAAAACATAGAAATAGGATATTTTCTTTATTTAGCTAGTGAGAAAATAGGGGCCCTGATAGAGGTCAGGTGCTTCTCGGAAGAGTCCTCCCAACTGGCATCCCCAGGAAGTACACCCCAGGCCTGCTTCTAGATGCAGGTCTCTGAATAGACTGCTGCAGCTTTCAATCCTTTTTCCCCCCTCCCTCTCAGCGCATGCGCTTGGAAACTGCTTAAAATTAAATTGTCTGTTTCCATCTTTTATTCGAATGCTGATTTGATTTTTCTTCTTTGTCTGGGTCATTTCAATAACACAGACACCTACAAATAGTTTTATCAGTAGCGGCCTATAGTAAGTATGTTTTGGAAACAAAGATAGGTCCTCACACATGCTTATCTGTTTCTCATTTTATGATAAGGCGAAGAAGAAAAGGGACAGCGAACAGCGTTCTGTGTTTTCCAGGTTGGTGTTTAATAAATGAATCGGAGAGGGATGGGGGATGAGGGGACACAACCACCCACTGGGTATCAGGTCCACTACTGGCAGAGAGAAGGTTTTCTAGAAGTCCAAACCTCACCTGCATGCAATTTACTTATGTAGCTAATCCTCACATGCACCCCACACCTCTAAAATAAAATAAGTGAATCAGAGTGAGGGTGATGTGGTATACATTGAATTCTAGCTGGAAGGAGGGGTTTTTTTTAGGTCCCCCTTTGCACTCCTCTGTTGAAAGGACAGGGAGGGAAACAGGTACTTGGGAACAGGAGTCAGGATCCCAGCTCTCTTGACAGCTCCTTGACAAGATTCACATGGAATGATAAACGTGCAGACCCTCAGCCTTGGGCAGAGGAAGGTAGATCCTGTGGTCGCCCAAACTCTGGATGGCTGAGCTGCGAATGGGGGCCCTTAGCGGTTCCTTCTTGGAGCACAGGAGAGCTGCTAATGAGCTTGCAGAGACCGCAGAAGCCCGACTGCCTGCTGAGTTCACCCTGCTTGAGCAATGCTGTGGGGGGGGTATGTCGCCTGACTGTAGAGCAGGTTCTGAACTCTCCCAAGTCCTGGTTTCCTCATCTGAAGAGTGGCCACCATAATATCTGTCCTGGTTGGATTGTGGGAGTTTGACAGGGCAGTACAAGCAAAGTCCTCTGTTCCTTGTCAGCTTGGAGTGAGCATACAAGAGGTACTACTGTTGGCATCAGTAATAACAAAAAGAATGTCCAAGAACGTGGATGAACTCTGCAGGACGGAGTGGGTTGTTGTGAGGGCCCCAGCTATTTTGAGTGTATGCCTCAGTATGATGACAGGGCCATGCTTCTCCTGCTCTGCTCCCCAGACCGTGGTGACCGGTGAGGACCCCAGAGGGCTGCCCCCTCTTCTGCTGCAG
This sequence comes from Carlito syrichta, assembly GCF_000164805.1. Taxonomy (NCBI): domain Eukaryota; kingdom Metazoa; phylum Chordata; class Mammalia; order Primates; family Tarsiidae; genus Carlito; species Carlito syrichta. The sequence continues at coordinate 61,218 of NW_007232256.1, read as the reverse complement.
GTCAGGGACCTAAAACTGAGGACCCTCTGTGGTGGTTCCTCTCAGGAGTCCTGGGTGTTAGGAAGGGATCTTGGGCTTCGGAATGCCCTGGGCCGAGTCTTAGCCACCTGCAGGTTTGCTAGCCTCATCATGCCTTGGTTTTAGCACAATAAAATGGGTTGATAATGCTGACTTTATTATCCTGGTATTTGACTTGATTGTCATGATATTATTATGCTGTTATTGGGTATCTGGTGCTGCTGCTATTGTACTGATACCTCCAGATTTCCATGGGGGTTGGAAGGAAGAGACATATCACATGTCTTGCAAAGCACTGGGCCCACAGTTAAGGGTACAGCAAACTCTGTGTCCCTCCTCTTGTCCTGTTGGAAATTTTTCCTGGTGAGGCTCTTCCCTTGCCCTTGTCCCCTCCTCCCATAAGCCTGCGGCCTCCTGTGGGAGGTTTTTTTTTTTTTTTGAGTTGGAGTCTCACTCCATTGCCCAGGGTGGAGTGCAGTGACACACTCAGGGTCACCCCAGCGTCGACCCGCTGGGTTCAGGCGTTCGTTCCACCTTGGCCTTCCAAGTAGCCGGAACTAAAGGTGCGTGCTATCCACCAGCTAATTTTTTTATTTGTTGTAGAGATGATGTCTCGCCAAGTTGCCCAGGCTGTTCTTGAACCTGTGGGCTCAGGCAGTCCCCTTGCCTCAGCCTCCCAAAGTACTGGGATTAGAGGCTTGAGCCACCACGCCCGGCCTGTGGGAGCTTTTTGAATAATTTTGTTGCCTATAACCTTGCATTGTCCAGTATGGTAGCTACAGGCCACATGTGGCTGTGGAGTACTTGAAATGTGGCCAGTCTAAATTGAGATGCCTTATATAAGCATAAAATATAAAATGAAAGACTTACTACAAAAAGAAGAACGCAAAATATATGATGATGCTCTATGGTTTGCATGTTGAAATGATCACTAGGATACATTGGGTAACATAGAATATATGATTAAAAGTAACTTCACCCATTTTCTTCTGGTTTTTCCATGTGTCTAGTAGAAAATTTGTAGACCCTCACACATACATCTCTTGCCCAAGGCCAGCCTTGTTTTCCCACTGGTTGGTAAGTTAAATACCAAGTCTTGTCTCTTCCGATTCATGGGGTTGTCTATTATGTGTCCATTCTCACCTTCTGGTGTGGTGCAGGCAGCTAGTACTACTGTCTGCTCTTAATTCCAAGCCTTGTTCATGCTGTTTGTGTTGAATGCAGCCCACTGAGCTTCTTGCCTTTCTTCCCATACACTTGGGACCTCTCCTTCAGAAACATTGGTTTACTTGCCAGCTGGTAAAGAGCAAGAGCCATGGTTCACATTCATTTATGCCTTGCTCCAAGCCCATGTTCATAACTAGTAGACTATATTCTTCTATTACTTCATAGATATGGATAGTAAGCTCCTGGAAAGTGGGGGCCATTTTTATTTCTTTTGTTTTATTTTTATTTCATTTTTATTTCTACTGTTCAAGGATTTTTCTTTCTTTCTTTCTTTCTGAGGCAGGATTTTACTCTGTTGCCCAGGCTGGAGTGCAGTGGCATGATCATGACTCATCACAGCCTCCAACTCCTGAGCTCAAGTGATCTTTCTGTCTCAGCCTACCAAGTAGCTGGGACTACAGGTGTACACCACCACACCTAGCTAATTTTTCTATTTTTTGTAGAGACAAGGTCTCGCTATATTGTCTAGGCTGGTCTCAAACTTCTGGTCTCAAGTGATCCTCCCACCTCAGCCTCTCAAAATGATGGAATTACAGGAATGAGCCACTGTGCCCAGCAGCTCTTCAAGGATTTTCTTTTTTTTTTTTTTCTTGATTTGGAGTCTCACTCTGTTGCCCAGACTGGAGTGCAGTGGCTGCTCCCGGCCACCGCAGCTATGACCTGCTGGGCTCCGGCGATCCTTCCGCCTCAGCCTTCCGAGTAGCTGAAACTACAGGCACACGCTACCACGCCTGGCTAATTTTTGATTTATTGTGGAGATGAGGTCTCGCCAAGTTGCCCAGGTGGGTCGGTCTTTAACCCGTGGGACCAGGCAATCCACTCACCTCACCCTCCCAAAGCGCGGGATTATAGGCTGAGCCACCGAGCCGGCCTTCAAGGACTTTCTAAAGCTGTTTTGAAAGAATCAAGATTGCCGAGGATTGACTGATAGGCGATGTTGACTGTATTGTCGCTGTGTTTGTGGTGTGCACAAAAGAGCTGTCCCTTCTGTGACTTGTGTTTTACTAATAGTATAGGCACTGTGAGTTGCTTCTTAGAGAGCTAGACTCATTGGGTCAACAAATAAAGGTCCAGGAACAGACAGCATTTTCTCTAGCTATAATTGAGGTGTACGTTACATACCCTAAAATTACCCTGTTTTACCTTTGGCAGCATCTGGAGTTTGGGGTTGTCACGGTTGGGGGGGGTGCTAGTGGCATTGAGTGATTAGAGACTAGAGATGCTGCTGACCATCCAACACCACACAGGACAGCCCCCCACAAATTATCCAGCCCTAAATGTTCATAGTGCCACAGGTAAGAAACCCTGGACCACAGGGCTGATGGATTTGACTGGCGGGATCAGGAGGAGGGGGCTTTTTCTTTAGGTCCTGGGAGCCATTAAAAACTTTCAAACAGGTGCTTAAAATGATGAAATTGGCATCTGTCTGAAGGATAGATTATAGCAGGGGTCAGCAAACTATGACCCATGAGACCATGTCCAAATTTGGCACAGAGCTTGTTTTTACAAATAAAGTTTCATGGGCACAGTTATGTTGGTTCATTTATGAATTGTCTATGGTTGCTGTGACGGTTAATTTTTATTTTTTTATTTTTTTTTGAGTTGGAGTTTCACTCAGTCGCCCACACTGGAGTGCAGTGGCCGCTCCCGGCCACCGCAGCCTCGACCTGCTGGGCTCTGGCGATCCTTCTGCCTCAGCCTTCCAAGTAGCTGGAACTGCAGGCGCGCGCTACCACACCCGGCTAATTTTTTTTTTTAATTTATTGTAGAGATGAGGTCTCACCAAGTTGCCCAAGTGGGTCTTGAGCCCACGGGCTCAGGCAATCCACTCACCTCAGCCTCCCAAGGCGCGGGATTACAGGCTGAGCCACCGAGCCCAGCTTTATTCTATTTTATATCTTATTTTATTTGTTTGTTTACTTATTTTTTGAGATGTAGTCTCATTCTGTCACCCAGGCTGGAATGCAGTGGCACACTCACGGCCACCCCAGTGTCCACCTGCTTGCTGGGCTCCAGCAATCCTTCCACTTCAGCCTTCCAAGTAGCCGGAACTACAGGTGCGCACTACCAAGCCTGGCTAATTTTTTATTTATTGTAGAGACAAGGTCTTGCTAAGTTGCCTGGATGGGCCTCGAACCCGTGGGCTCAGGCAACCCACTCGCCTCGGCCTCCCAGAGTGCTGGGATTATAGACTGAGCCACCGAGCCCGGCCTATTTATTTTTTTGAGTTGGAGTCTCATTCCGCCGCCCAGGCTGGAGCACAGTGGCACGCTCATGGCCACCCCTGCATTGACGTACAAGCACGTACTACCACACCCGGCTACTTTTTTGATTTATTGTGGAGATGAGGTCTCACTAAGTTGCCCAGACTGGTCTCAAACTCCTGGGCTCAGGCAATCCTCTCTCACTTCGGCCTCCCAAAGTATTGGGATTACAGACTTGAGCCATGGCTCCTGGCCCTTTTTTAGAGATAGGGTCTTGCTCTGTCATCTAGGCTGGAGTCATAGCTCACTGCAGCAGGATCATAGCTCACTGCAACCTTAAACTCCTGGGTTTAAATAATCCTGCCACTTCAGTTTTCTGAGTAGCTGGGACTACAGGTGCATACCACCACACCTGACTAATTAAAAAAAAAAATTGGTCCGGGCTTGGTGGCTCAGCCTGTAATCCCAACACTTTGGGAGGCCGAGGTGAGTAGATTGCCTGAGCCCGCGGGTTCGAGACCCACCTGGGCAACGAGACCTCATCTCTACAATAAATAAAAAAAAAATAAAATCAGCCGGGCGTGGTAGTGCATGCCTGTAGTTCCGGCTACTTGGAAGGCTGAGGCGGAAGGATCGCCGGAGCCCAGCAGGTCGAGGCTGCGGTGGCCAGGAGCGGCCATTGCACTCCAGTCTGGGCGACAGAGTGAGACTCCAACTCAAAATAAATAAATAAATAAATAAATAAATAATTGTACACTCATGTAATTCCAGCTACTTGGAAGGCTGGAATTGGAGGTGACAGCATGACCTGAGCCCAGCAGGTCGAGGCTGCGGTGGCCATGAGTGTGCCACTGCACTCCAGCCTGGGCGACAGAGTGAGTCTCCAACTCAAAAAACAAATTCGTAGAAATGGGCCTTGCTATGTTGCTCAGGCTGGTGTTGAACTCCTTGCCTCAAGCGGTCCTCCTACCTTAGCCTCCTGTGTCTGGGACTACAAGCATGTGCTTCCACGTCTGGTTAATTTTTTATAGAGATGGGAATCCCACTATGTTGCCCAGGCTGGTCTTGAACCCCTGTGGGATGTGTTGTGGGTGAAGGTAACCATAGCATTATGGTTCCAAGCAAAAGATTTAAACAATTTTACCCACGAAGGATGGGTTGGCGTTTTCCTTTCAAGTGTTATTTCTCTACCTTTTGTATAAATTTTGGTCAGTTTCCAGCTCATGATTACAGTTAGTACTTCTCAGTTCTTGGTACATTGAGTAGAGAAATTGTTTGCAGCATCATACTTTCAAAATGATGTTGGCCATGAAAGTTTTGTTCTTAGTTTAATAATGAACACGATTTAAAAGGCCAAAACTGATGGATGCTCTTAAAAGGAAATAGACACTGGGAAGAAAATGAGGGCAGGTTGTTTAATTATTAAAATTTATCTCGATGACAGTGAAACTGTTGGTGTGTAAAGGTGGCTCCTTTATCTAAATTGGAGTGAACTGTTTTGGGTGTCCAGCCCTTTTCATGGACATACAGAGAAAGTTCCAAATGCCCACTAGCAGTCCCTGGGTAACCCCTACCTTTGTTTTACTCTGGACCAATGTAGTTTTCTAGTTTATTGACAGGCAGCACTCCCTGATTTTTAACTCCTTGTTTGCTGAAATCGCTCTCTTTTTGAGTAGAGGTCTCACTCTGTCACCCAGACTGGAGTGCCGTGGCATGATCACGGCTCACTGCGGCCTCAGCCTCCTGGACTCAGGCAGTCCTCTTGCTTCAGCCTCCCGAGTAGCTGGGACTACAGGTGCATGCCACCATGCCCGGCTAATTTTTTTGTTTTTATTTTTTTGTAGAGGTGAGGTCTTACTATGTTGCCCAGGCTAATCTTAAACTCCTGGGCTCAAGCAGCCCTCCTACCTCAGCCTTCCAAAGTGCTGGGATTACAGGCCATGAGTCACTGCACCTGGCCTGCCATGTCTTTTTTTGATATTATTTCAGGGTTCCTGATTGCTGATTGCTCTTATGGACTCTAGGGCTTTTAGTGTTTACTTTGGCTACAATTTTAAAAAGTCTTTTGAAATCCAAATGTCTAGTTGCCTCCACCCTGCACCCTTTCAGGGGAAGGTGGAGTTTTTTTTCAGGTTGAACTTTCTTTCGTTCTTTTTTTTTTTTTTTGAGTTGGAGTCTCACTCTTGTCGCCCATGCTGGAGTGCAGTGGCATGCTCACGGCTACCGCAGCCTCGACCTACTGGGTTTAGGCGATCCTTCTGCCTCAGCCTTCCAAGTACCTGGGACTACAGATGCACGCCACCACGCCCAACTAGTTTTTGTGATTATTGTAGAGATGAGGTCTCACCAAGTTGCCCAGACTGGTCTCGAACCCCAAGGCTCAGGCAGTCCTCTCGCCTCAGCCTCCCAAAGTGTTGGGATTACAGGCTGAGCCACCACGCCCAGCCTGAAATTTCTTTAAAGTGACTAGACCCCTATGTAGCCCCATTTATTTGAAAAACTGGCATGCTCTTCAATGTTCCCTTGAGTTTCCAACCACTGAGTGCCTGTTCACTCGTTTCCAGGATCTTGTGTGTCTCCTCTGCCACGGTTATTCTGAAAATTTAACCCTGGGACCCTGTGATGTGAAGACCAATGAGGGCACTTAGAGGAGTCCCCAGGGTCTCAGTAACACTGTTGAAGAAACAAAGATCCTTTGGTTCTTATGATGATCCCTCTTGGCTCGCTCTTTCTTTCCTTCTTTCTTTCTTTCGTTCGTTCTTTCTTTTGTTCTCTTTTGCTCTTTCTCTTTCTCTCTCTCTCTTTCTCTCTTTCTCTTGTAAAAGGAGTTAACCCTTTGATTTGGTTAGACTGGACAATGTGTGTATCATACTGAAGTAACCCAGGTTGTTGGTTGTTGCTTGAGTATTCATTGAACTTCCCCCCCTCCCCACGTGTGCAGTCAAGTGGCGATTTCTCCCTCTAGGTGGACTAAGGGTTCAGCTCTCCACAGTCAAATGGTCATCCTAAGAGCACCTACTCATAGGGTCTTTGGGAGGATTAAACGAGTCAGTCCATTTGTAGACCACATAAACCATTTGCCTGGCACATAGAAGGTGCCTGGTCACTTTTAGGCTGTTATTTTTGCCGGTTTGATTTTATAGATGTTTATCCCCTGGACTAATGGTTCTCAGCTGGGGGTGATTTGTGCACCCTAGGGAATATTTGACAATGTCTGGAGACATTTGGGTCATCGCAGTGGGGGGGGAGAGGTGCCACTGGCATCCAGTGTGTAGAAGCCAGGGATGCTACAAGGATCCTACAATGCATGGGGGCAGCCCCCGTAACAGTTGGCTGGCAGAGGGTCAATAGTGTTGAGGTTGAACTACCCTGTAGTTCACGTTGCTTACTATGTGTAGGAAGACAGGTAAGAAAGCAAAACAAAAGGAAAAATGGTAATACTATAATGTTTTTCAAATTTGCAGGATATTAAATCTTAATGCAATAGAAGATGTTTATTTTCTTGCTAGTTACAGGAAGAAGTTTTTCCTGGATTGCTGCCTGTGTTTGTTGCAATTAGTTTTTATTGACTAAGAAGATCTTTCTGGGGTTCATGTATGTCCCTTGGGTTTGCCATTTTTAGTTCTCCAAAGTATCAGGAGGACGCCCAGTAACAGAGATTGTTTTGGATTTTGAACCTTTTATTTTTTTGTTTTGTTTTAAATGATTTTTTTGGATTCATTGTAGACACACTAAGTTGCAAGAGTAGTGCTGATAGGTCCTGTGCACCTGTCACCCGACTTTCCCCAATGGTAACATCTTACGAGCAGAACTTAAACCAGGAGTTTTTTTGTTTTTGTTTTTGAGTCAGGATCTTACTCTGTCACCCAATCTGGAGTGCAGTGACACAATCAAGGCTCACTGTAGCCTCGATTTCCTGGTCTCAGGTGATGATCCTCCCACCTTAAGCTCCCGAGTACAGGTACGTGCTATCATGCCCAACTCATTTCCAGCTAATTTTTTGATTTTTTTTTCGTGGAGACAGATTCTCGTTATGTTGTCCAGGCTGGTCTTGAACTCCTGGGCTCATGCAATCTTCTTGCCTCAGCCTCCCAAAATGCTAGGATTATATATGTGAGCCGTTGCGCCCGGCCACAATCCAGGAAATTGACATTGGTGCAACACAGTCACCGACCCTAAGGCCCTTTCTGGGACTGTACCCTTTTTTGCATGGACTCATTGTGAATTTTGTTTTAAAGATAAGCATCAGTAATATCTTCTCTTTTGAAAGGTGAACAAAAAAAATTGAACAGATTTCGTAGTGAAACAGGGATAACAGCCTGGTGAGGAACGCCTTGGCTTTCTTGGTGATAGCACCCAGGAGGCAGGAGATGTTATTAGTCGTTAACACCGGATGTGTGTGCTGCTGTGCTGTGCACTGCTCCTGTGTGGGGGCCATGCTCCTTTTGTTTTCTATGCTGAAATAAGACAAACCATTTCCCCTTTAAGCTCCAAGGCTAACTGTTGGAGAAGGGGAAAGCCCCTAACTTACCGCAGCCTGAAATCATTTGCCCTTGATTCACTGTTTTAAATAAAAGTTTTTATATTACTTTATAGACAGATGAAACTCCCCCTACCAAGTGATGGTCTTATTGTGTTTGATGTTAATTAACCCCATATAGACCTGCCCTTGGAATTCCTCCTTCTGATCTGCTTGATCTGTTTGCCAGTTGCCTTACTGGGGGAGTCAGATGTGAACTCATGATAGACATGAACCCAACGTCGTCAACACAGAATGTGGCAGAATGATTCTTCTTTCCCACCTCTCACCATGAAGGTAATGAGACTGGAAATAACAGTACCCCAGAGTTCTGTAACTCAAAGTGTGGGGGAGGAGGTGGCAGCCCTTGATTTAAGCCATGGAGCCATGCCACTGAGTGTCCCTGTCTAGAATTTTGGACATGTGCTGGTTGAAAATTCAGTGCCGCTGCTTTTGGTCAGAGGTTTGGGATGCTCTTGTGAGTGAGGTATGGAGTGAAACTGCAGACGCCTTCGTGACTTCTGGAAACCGAAGCCAGGTTTGTTTACTGGGCTACACAAGGGAGATACAATAAGACTGGGAAGCTGTTTGTTAGTGACATCGATGCTGACGCGCTTATCAACATTTATAGAGGCTATGGGGGCTGAATTAAAAAGGGGTTGCTTGATCTGTAGCGACAATGTATAGATTAGTGGTTATGTAGGACTGAGAGTCTGGAGGTGAGGGGCAGTGATCACTAAAGGGTATAGGGATAATAAAAATGTCCCAAAATTGATTGTGCTGACGATGGTTGCCCAATGCTATGAAGGTACTAAAAGCCATTGAATGTACCCTTCAGATGGTTGAGCGGTATGGTATGTTGCTTATATCTTAATAAACTTGTTGAAAAAAGGGTTCAGGGCCATTGTTTTTGTACATGCCCTTAAAAGTCCTCTCGTGATCTAGTGCTGGTGCAGCATGTTGGCATTCTTTGTCACTTTCAGTATGGAGATAACAGTTTCAGATTGCCAGGTTCCGGAAAATGTGTCTTTGCCTGTTGTCTCCATGTTGCTACAATTAGGAACCAGTTATCCCCAGTGAGCAATGAAACCATGGTTGATATCAGAGGAAGTGGGATAGTGTCATCTCTTTATATTTTTCCCTTTTCTCTTCTTTCCCTTTTGTCCCCTTCCCTCTCCAAAAAAAAAAAAAAAATCAAGAGACAAAGAAGTTGGCAGAGCTGTATGTGCTCCAAATCTTTAGAAGACAGGAGCACACGTGCAGGAGGAGAAAATAAAGTGAAAGTACAGCCTCTCTCAAGGGCCAACAGAGAGATAGAGAATGAGCAACAGGCAGATGAGTCAACATTGTTCTGACCATTCAGAGTTGGGGAAATACCGTAAATCACCCTTTTTCATCACTGATGAAACTGACATGGGAGGTATTTAGGGAGAATGCCAGGGAAATTTACAATGCACACGGTGCAAATGGATAATCATTCTTTATGTCCCTCACCAATAACTCTTCACTTGGAAATGATTGGAAACTCATTGTTTTAAGTCATAGGAATGACTCCTCCATTCATAAACCATGACTTAGCAAAATGAAAAGCTTACTTCTGGTGAAAGTGTTTTTCAGAAAAACTTATGACATTGATTAGGTGATTTCGTATTTCCTAATACTCAGCAATTTTGCCACGAGCCTTGTAGAATTGGCCTGCTTCTTAGTTCAAATATGAAAGAAATTTCTGAAATTGCACATCAGGTTAAAAACCATGGTCTGTCTTTGGCTATTTTGTTACTTTGTCACGTCATGATGGAGGGATCAGAATGCATCTGATCTCTAACTACTACATGGTCACAAGGAGAGCAGAAAAAACAGGCAAGGGAGGAGCCACCCTGGTTGGGCAATGACAGGATAGAGACAGTCAGATAGGGCAGGAGACAAGAGGCCAGAACAGCAGGGAGGAAGAGCCCTGCTGGAACCAGTCCCCTTTATGTTTGAGAGTTGGACCTGTGAGGAGGGTAAGCCTAGCATCTTTGTGTGTTCTGTGTGGAAACTTGAGTGGCCTGCCCTGGCTTTGACCCCCTGCTCTTTGAACTGTGGATTCCTTCCCATTCACCTGGCTCATTCTCAGTGCCATGGTCAGATTCCTAGACGACACTGAACCTGACCTCTGCGGCATGGGCAGGAATGTAACTGAGCCTTGAAGGGAGATAAGGACAGAAATAATTAGTATTGTAGCCGGTACCTTTTCTGGGAATCTGCTTCCCACAGGGTAATGCCCTATGTGCTTTCTGTAGTTCTTTCTGAGCTGATACAGCAAATCCATATCGCTAGAAGTACTCTTCCCATTTTACAGGTAGGAAAACTGAGGCCAGGGGAGTGACTAGTGCCAGGTCCTGCAACTCTGAATCGTGGAGTTGAGAACTTTGAACAGTGGCAGGTGGGCCAGTGCGATTGTGATTTTAAAGCCTGTGTGCTTTTCAGGGCACTGTTCAGTCCTAGGATTCCACAGTACAGTACCCTGGGGAGTCTGTGGGTGGTCTGTCCAGTGGGTAGAAGCCACAAGCTGAAGGTGGTTTTACATTTTTAAGCGGTCAAAAAAATAATAATACTTTGTTGACACATGGAAATGATGTGAAGTTGAGATAAAGTTTTATCTCAGCCACGCCCATTCATGTAGGGATTGTCTGTGGTCGATTTCTCACTACAAAGGTTGTTGTGACCCTTGCAGACAGAGACTGGCTGCCCAGTGAAGACGAAGATATTTGTTTTTTGCTCCTGAAGACGAAGATATTTGTTTTTTGCTCCTCTGCAGAAGTAGCATGCAGTCCTGACCGCTTGAAGGCACATACCACCTCTGTAGTGGTGTGACTTGGACTTTCTCCTCTCCTGATCTCATTCTCACCCAGTTTTCATCTCGTCTCGCTTGCTGGAACCTGGTATTTCACAATTAGAGAGTCATTTGTTTGATTTGAAATCTTGTTCCAGTTAAAGTGCACATAGTTCTGGAGGAGGTAATACATTAAACCTTATCAGTTATTTATACCTCAGCATTGGAAGGGATTGCTGTTGGCTTTGTCAGATAAGAGCTGGGACCAGAGGACAGAGCCCAAGGGCTGTGGCATAAAACCGGGGAGGTGTAGGCAGCCTCTGTGTGCAGTGGGAAAAGAGAGGAGTCTGGATCATCTGCAAGATAACCTTTGTTCATGGCCTCCTTTCTCCATGCAGAAGCTGGGGTTGTTTGGTGACAAGGGCCACAACCGAGTTCCTCTCCAGGAATTGGTGTGAGCTTTGGAGAGCCACCTAGCCTGAAGACCCCCCCCCACTCACCCTTATCATGGAACGGGATTGGTGACCACTTGCATGGACTGGTCCGTGCAGAGATGTTAGACAAGGCCTGTAGGTAGGACTGGGACTTGACATGGACAGTCTTCTTCTGGTTCCCTGATGCTTAATGACTTTCTAGTGCCTTCTGCGCAGTGCCAGCTTAACATACTGCCAGGTGTGGTAGCTCACGCCTGTAATCCAGCACTTTGGAAGGTGGAGGTGAGAGGATTGCCTGAGCCCACAGGTTCGAGACCAGCCCAGGCAACTTGGTGAGATCTCGTCTCTACAATAAATAAAAAAATTAGCTGGGCATGGTGGTGCATGCCTGTAGTTCCAGCTACTTGGAAGGCTGAGGCGGGAGGATCATCTGAGCCCCGCAGGTAGACGCTGGGGTCGCCGTGAGTGTGCCACTGCACTCCTGCCTGGGTGACAGAGTGAGACTCCGACTCAAAAAAAAAACCAAAACAAACCAAACAAAAAAAGACATACATACCAAAGGTGACAAACCATTTCTTGCTTTTGGCTGCACTATTTTTGAAGGTTGCAACTCCTTAGGCTTAGGGAACATGTAGGGGAGATGCCCCTTGATTTCTTTCTTGTCTGTGGTATGCGAAGCACATTTCTCCCTAGAAACAACATTATCTGTGGTTGACACATGTAATGCAGCAGCGCACAGTTGCCACCATATGGTGCGCTACTTTTATGTTTCTCATGACAAGTGTACATTTCAGGTACGTTGTGGACTTTAAAGGGCTTTTCTAGGCTAGCTGGAAACATGACCGTGTTTTTTGCAAACAAATGAAGATTTGGACTATATCCCATTTGTAATTTAGAGACTGCTTATCAGGATTTCTTCTTCCAACTTGTTTTTGTTTTGATGTTCTTGGGGGGTGGCAAGGCATTTTTGTACAGGAGCTGCAGTATCTTAGGTAAGTAGCTTACTTCTCTTGTATTTCTACCATTTTCTTTCTTGACTTCCCAAAACATTTTGCTGGAGGCATTACCTCTTCTGGTGGGGGCATTAGGGGAGGGGCTGGAGGAGAAGGGATAAACACTAGCTGGAATTCAAAATCAACAATGACAGCCCAGAAGATTTTTCATGCTAACCTACTTTAAAAGCCGCCAGAACAATTGTAGAGTGGGAAGTTCTCGCTTGTCCTGTCCTGCTCTGGGATCTAAAAATAGCGCAGTGGGGAGATCAACGCTTGGCCCTTTGATCTCCTAGGCCTGGAGCCTTTCTTGGTGGGAGCTGGCTTATGGGAACTTGGTGTAAAGTTCTCCAGCAAGCTCTGGCCGTTGGGATTGTGGGTGTGGCTGATTGCTGTAATCTCCCTTCACCATTGAACGATTTGATCTGTCCCTGGTTTCCATTACTTTAAATATTTCTCTCTCCACATCTTCCTTTTATGTAGTCACAAACAGGAATATGTGTGTGGAAGACCTAACACAACAAATCATACTTTGACGCCAAGAACCAGTGGGCTGGATTTAGCAGCCTGGTCCTGAATAAGTAGAACAGATCTTTGACCCGCAGAGGGACTGTGGTCCTGTTAGACAGCACAAGGCCGACTTGGATTTTATTTGTAGCAGAGGTGTAAAAGGGATCCCTGGGATAGGAATTGGAAATCATGGCTAAGAGCTGATGGGATGGTTTGGGGCCAGGGAGAGATGGGAGAAGTAGACCCCCCCTGAAAATAGCTATAATGGAGTGTAGACCTGGAGAGATGGGAGGAGCACCCACTTATGAGGGCTGCAGAGGTGGTGCTTGGCACCTAGAAGCCATTGATGGCATTTGAGAATCCACGTTGGTTTTCAGGGGAGGGACAGTGTGTCTGCAATGGGCTGAAGGTAGTGGAAATGGGAAAATGGATGAAAGCTGGGTGTACACTTCTCCTTGGAGAGGGTCACTTGCAGATAAGCGGGGGTAGAACAGCACTTGACAGGGAGGCCTGTGTGCAGGAGGCATTTTTTTTTGAAAGTAGGGTTTATTGAGAAGACAGAAAAGCTCCCACAGTAGGAGGGGACCCGAGGGGTTGTCCTGGAAGCATTTTTTAAACTAGGGGAGACTTGTGGTTGAATAAAGAGGTTTGAGAGAGAAAATAAAGGATAGGGGAGGCGGCTGTGGGGTGTGGTTTTTTGCAGAAGAAAAATCTTGCGGGTTGAGCCTTGGAAAAGGTGCAGGAGGGACGGATGGGAGGGTGGTGAATAAGTGGAATCTTTGGAAGCAGAAAAGAAGATGATTCCTCTGAAAAATTTCGCCAACAGATGACCTGATGGGAAAGTCTTAGGTTTTGAAGGGAGAAGGGAAAGCCAGAGACCATGGGACTGGTGGGTTCAGGAAGCCCACCAACACTTTCAGGTTGTTCTTGGGGAGCAGAGGATGCAAGCTTGGGCTGGGGAGACTGTAGGCCAGAGCTGACTTCTCTCTCCCTACCACCCCTGCCTAGAGTCAGAGCAGCCCTCATTTAGTCCACATTAGAAGGGGCTTTGCAACCTGTGGATACTATATTTTCCATCTGAATTTAGTTGTGGGGGTGAAACCTGCCAATAGGGAAGGCCAAGTAATTTATTGAAAAAAATCCACGTACGCATATTGTTCAAAGGTCAACTGTAGTTTGAACTACAAAACAAACAAGCAAAAACACACAAAACCAGAGTGGACTAAGAAGGATTATATGAAGATGGCCTGACTCAGCCCTGTCTAATGGAACCTTCTACCATGATGGAAATATTCTGTGTCTGCACTGTACAGTCTGGTAGCCACATCTAGCTATGGCGCACTTGAAATGTGGCTCAAATGACAGAGGCACTGCACTTGTACTTTTATTTTATTTTATTTATTTTTATTTTTATTTTTTTTTGAGTTGGAGTCTCACTGTGTCGCCCAGGCTGGAGTGCAGTGGCCGCTCCCGGCCACCGCAGCCTCGACCTGCTGGGCTCCGGCGATCCTTCCGCCTCAGCCTTCCAAGTAGCCGGAACCACAGGCGCGTGCTACCACGCCCAGCTAATTTTTGATTTATTGTAGAGATGAGGTCTCGCCAAGTTGCCCAGGCAGGTCTTGAACCCGCGAGCTCAGGCAATCCACTCACCTCAGCCTCCCAAAGCGCGGGATTACAGGTTGAGCCACTGAGCCTGGCTTATTTTATTTTTTTAGTTGAGGTCTCATTCTAGTGCCCAGACAGGAGGCATAATCACAGGTCACCCCAACCTTGATCTCCCAGGCTCAGGCAATCCTCCTGCCTCAGCCTCCCGATTAGCTGGGACTACAGGTGCACATCACCATACCAAACTTTTTTTTTTTTTTGTAGAGACAAGATCTTGTTATGTTGCCCAGGCTGGTCTTGAACTCCTGGGCTTAAGCGATCTTTCCGCCTCAGCCTCCCAAAGTGTTGGGATTACAGGTGTGAGCCACCGTACCTGGTCTTTTATTTTATTTCAGTATGTATTTCAATAGCTCCATGTGGTTGGAGGCTAGGGGCTTGGGCAGAGCAGGTTAACCCTGAGACTGACTGGGCTCCTATTGAGAGGGAGGGATCCCAGATGATCCCAGAAGGAGAGCTCTGGCAGCGAGACCTGCAGGTGCTCTAACTTGGGGAAGGCTGACCCTGGCAAGAAGGGATGAGCCCTCTCCATGGTCAGGGCCAAGGACTGGAGAGAAGAGGGCCAGGTGCTCACGTCCCCCACTCCCAGAGCTCGGTGCTGGATTTCATCCAATCTGTTTCTTATTATGACTGTGTAAGCGACAGGAGACTTGGGACCGTGTGAGCTTTCTTCTTGCTCCGATTTGGACTCGCAGCTGCTCGGTAATGCCTGGTTAATGACTGTCTCTGACAGGAAGCAGCGGACAATTGAAGTTGAGCTCACTGGGTTTGGGGGGAGCACCCGACTTCTACAGCAGAAACGTCCTCCTCCCTCCCTCTCTCTGCTAAAGTCACTTTCTCAGCTCTGAATGGTGCCTCTTATCACTCTCCATCTCCATGGGCTCTGTTGACATTTTGCCTTGAGAAAGAAAAAGAAAAAGTTTCCATCTGTGAGCAAGGTTTTCTGAACATGCTGCAAACATGGATTTCATTTGTGAGCTCAGCAGGGATCTGTGTGGTTTGGGATTTCGTCAAAACTAGGTTTCATAAGGGAAGAAATCTCCCTCACCTCTGTCTTGGACACTTCACACTTTACAGATTCTTTATTCACCTTCACCACTAAAAACACAAGCAAAAACCCAAATCCTCGCCTTGATCTGGTAGCTTAGTGCCAAGTCCGCTTTTCTCCCCCTCATCATTCTCTTTCAAAGAAGATTCTCTTCCTTTCAGCTGTCCTGCCTGTTCCACTCTGGTGGCCCCTTTATCCTGCTACCCAAGGGACTCTCCCAGAATGCCAGTGGTTCGGCAGCCCTGTGTGGGGGCAGGAATGTCAACAAATCCCCACTGTGTGGCAGTAAGGACAGACTTCTTGTGCCTGAGACTCAGAAGGGTCAGGCTTCCTCATTTGCCCCAGTCTCATCCCAGCGTCCTTAACCTTGGGCATGTGCGTGTATGCGCCCTTTAGCCATCGAGTCCGGTCTCAGAGATCTCAGAGTGATTCCTCAAAATGCATTCAAAGTCGAATCACGAAGCAATGAAAAGTACAGTTATTAAAACATCACAAACAAAACGTATTTGTTGAATGTGCCTTTTTCCCCCTTTTACTTTTTATTGTGGTAAAGTATATGCAACATAAAATCGATCATTTTAGCCATTTTAAGGTGTGTAGTTCAGTAATATCAAGTACACTCACGTTCCAAGGATTAGTTTTCAGAAGGCCTTTTGTCTTGCAAATCTGAAACTCCATACCTCTTAACATTTCCCCATTCCTCAGCCCCAAAGCCCCCAGCCCCTGGCAACTACCACCTACTTTGTATCTATGGATTTGATTCCTAGTTACCTCACAAGTAGAATCCTACAGCATTTGTCTTTGTGACTGGCTTATTTCACTTAACATAATATCTTCAAGGTTCATCCATGTTGTAGCATATGTTAGAATTTCTTTCCTTTTTAAGGTTGAGTAATATTCCAGTGATATTATGGGTCACTTTTTAAAAACTTATTTTTTAAATAAAAATGTTTTTGTGAGATAAGGTCTTCCTGTGCTGCCCAGGCTGGTCTTGAACTCTTGGGCTCAAGCAGTCCTCCTACCTCGGCCTCCCAAAGTGCTGGGTTTATAGGCGTGAGCTACCAAGTCACTTTTTGTATATCCATTCATCCATAGATGGGTTGCTTCGGCCTTTTATAATGAATGAATGATATGAGTAATGCTGCTATGAACTTGGGTGCACAAATATATCTCTTTGAGATCCTGCCTTCGTTCTTCAGTGTTTTTTTTTTTTTTTAAGCAGAATTTATTGAGAGGACAGAAAAGCTCCCACAGTGGGAGGGGACCCGAGGGGGTTGCCCTAAACATTTTATATAGCACAATCCAGCAGTGGCTTGAACTGCTATGGTCACTTTGAGCTAGTAATGAGTGTCGGCAGTATTTTAAAGTATCTGAAACATCTGTAAGATGGCATGAATATGTCACTGCAATTGCTGGAAATCCCAGGGGTCTGCTGATTCCATAAAGGTTTGGAAAAGCGTTCAGTGAAATGTTCGTGGAGATGAAATGATCGCCCCCGCCCCCCACCCAAGTCTGATACCCCTCAAGAACTTAGGCCTGCATGTGTGTTCCAGCCAAGTTGGAAGACTGACTTTCTCAGAGTAAGCGTGGCATTTTCTCCCCACCTCACCTTCAGCTCAAATCCTACCACTGGAAATGCTGCTTGGTTGGTGATTTCCTTCCTTCCACCTACTCCTTAATTCATTCGTCCAGCAGATACCTGATCAACACAGTCCGATAAGCTCTGGCTTAGGTACTAGGGATACAGCAGTGAACAAAACAGAGGAGATACATGTTGCCTTGGTACCCACCCCCCAGCAGGAGAGAGAGGGAAAAGCAAATATGTACACACAAAGAGTGTTGGGTTACAGCGCCGGAAATGCAGTCTGTCCTGAGAGTCTTGGGAATGGCATCTTCATTAGTCACTGAGGAAGGGACATTTAAGATGGGATCTGAAGGAGGAGGGGAGGCCGGAGGGAATGCCTGGTCAGGAAACAGCTAGTGCAAACGTTCGGGGGTAGGGAGTGGAAGAGCAGAGGTGGAAAGAGTTGGGCAGGGGGCCCCAATCCTTTGACTCAGTGGGCTGTATTGAGGTTGGCATTTATTGCGGGCACTGGACAATGCTGGTGGAGGGGAATGGCCAGATGTGTACTCTGAGGCAAACTCTGGCCACTTGGTGGAAAATGACCTGGAGGGAATCAGTGAGGGAAGTGGGTTGGCCACTGGAGCCCATGGCAGATGGATGGTTACTTGGATAAAGGGTGGCCCAGAGCTGGAGAGATGGGGATCGGTTGGATGTATTGGGATTCCTGATGTCCCTCAACTGTGAGAAGTGCCTCTTGCCCCCAACACTTCTTCTGTGGAAACCTCAGACACTGTGTGTCCCCTTAGGCCATGCTGTTCCAACTGTTTTGTCCTCCTAAATTCCAGTGGGACTTGGGGTCAAAGCCCTACTTTACTTGTTTTGACTATTCTAAGCATTAAACATAATGGCCGAATTGAATGTTTGCCTTTTTTCGTTTCTGATTTGGCATTCCTAGGCATTTGGACACATTTCTCAATGAGAGAAGTGAACGCACAATTCTCAGTTGTAATAGTGTGTGCCACAGGAGGCCTCTGCACCACACACTCCTGTGCTGAGATGTTATTAGGCCTTCCCTGGAGTACCCAAATGGACTGTAATTGCTTAATAAGGAGACGCTTTTGCTGAGATTTACATTATAGGGGTTTGCATTTTAAAAAGAAATTATCCAGATTTGAATGGAAAAATTGTATAGTCTCCGGAGTGTTGTTTTGCCTTTGATTCTGTACTGTTTAAGAACTGATTGTGAGCAGGAGAAAATGACCCGCTTCAGCTGTAATAGAAATGTGCGTTGGTGTTTAAGTATATGTGACACATAAAACAATACCAGTTTGGCCAGCGTTTAAATGGTTATGTAAATCAAGTCTCTGGACAGGCACATTGCTGGCTGTGTTTTTCCTGATTTGTTTGTACAGGAAAATAATTTTTCCCAAAGCGATGTTGTGTTAAAACAGTCCCAATACTGTTGGAAGTGTGAGATGTTTTAGATTTTGCTTTCCTCTTTTTTGCCTGGGAGGGTTGAATGCTTAAGCATCTAGAGATGTTTATGTGTACGGGAACATTCTTACCCTGTTTATGCTTCTGGTTCTGTTTCCTATGTCAGAAATAAGACTAACGGGTATAACTGTACATGATTTAAAATGAAGGGGTGTGTGTGTGTGTGTGTGTGTGTGTGTGTGTGTGTGTGTGTGTGTGAGAGAGAGAGAGAGAGAGAGATAGAGGGAGAAAGAGAATGTGTGTGTGTGTGAGAGAGACAGAATGTGAGAGAGAATGTATGTGTATATGCGGTAGAATGTGTGTGTGTTAGATAATGTGTGTGTGTGTGTGTGTTTTGTGGGGGAGGGCGGGTGAGAGAGAGAAGGATAACACATTTGAGAGAGAGAGAGAGAGAGAGAGAGAGAGAGAGAGATCTCTCTCTCTCTCTGTCTCTGTGTGTGTGTGTTTGGGGAGGGCGGGGGAGAGAGAAGGAAAACACAGCCCCTTTGTAACACCCTGTGTGGCTTCTGTGAAGTCTGGTTCCTGAGCTTTACTGGATTTCTCCTTACTCATTATTTTGGGGCGGGAGGTGGAGAGAAGTTCAAAATAAGCAAACAAAATTTGCCTATTGCCTGAAGGAGCAGAATAGACTATACATAGTCTTTTATAAATTAAGCCTGCATTTTTTCGCCCATTCTCTTCTGGAATCCTCTCTAAGATAGCTTTCACAGTGAATCAGAGCATTCAGTTGAGGGAGATGTTGATAACTTTCTGTTCTCTCTTCCTTTGGTAGAAGTGAGGCCAAGTGACCTGCCTGGGCTCCTTGGGGGCAGAGCCTGTGCCAGGACAAAACCTTCCAGTTTCAAGCTCTGTGGTCTCTCATCTACAGAAGGGTGGGCACCCTTTTTCTAGAACAAGTCAAAGAGCATGAGTTTTAGGCTTTGAGGACCATAGAGTACCTGCAATTAGTCACCTTGAAAGCTGGCCTACACCTCACATGAACAAACGAGTGTGTCTGGGTCCCATGGAAGTTCCATTTAAGGTCACTGAAATTTGAATGTCATACAATTTTTATGTCTCATGAAAGATGATTCCTCTTTTGATCTCTTCCTCCCCTTCAAAAACGTGGGCTATAGCAGGCGGGTGATGGGTTGGCTGGGACCTGCGGGCCATAGCTCGCCAGCCCCTGGTCTAGCTTGTGTTGTCTGTGCAGTTCTGCATTCTTAATAGCTCACATGTTTAGAGCTGTTTATTTCCCAGACTAGTCTTTCCTTGTTTTCTTGATGTGCGTTGGGCACACCATCCTTGTTCAAAGGTGATTTGTTGCTAGGCATGTTCTGGAAGGAAACTTTGTTCTGTTTTAGTGGGATTCCCTGTTTGCTCTGTGAATGCATCGGTTTGTTGAATGCACTGGTTATGTATTCAGTAAGTCCACGCGTCAGCGGCCTTTTCTGTGCAAGCCCTGTGTACTTGGAGAGTTGCTTTCTGCCCTCCTGAAGCTGATGGACTTTGGGGGAAGGCAGATGTTGAAAAGTAGTTACAAACGACTACTTAGGGCACCCAAAGGGGATTGCTGTATCACAGGAATCGTCATGGCTACTGACTGTGGCTGGAGATTTAGAAAGGCCCTACTACTGATTGGGCTTGAGAAAGCTCCAGACTTGGAGATTGGGAGGGAGTGGAGATGGACTGGAGTGGGCGAAGAGCTGGGGACTGTGGATCCTGCAGGAGTGAGAGAGTCCTGTCCATTCACCAGCCCTTCTGCTCCACCCCACCCCCTCCCAGTCTGGTGGTGGGTATTGAGAGAGGCAGGTATCTGAAGATTGGCTGTAGATGCATGGCAGCACCCTGGGAGAAGGCTCTGTCTACTCAAGAGCACAGAAGTTTATGAGGTATGAGAAGTGCTATTTAGGAAAAAGGTCAAGAGACAGGCTTGCTGTGCAGATTTGTTTGGGGGGAATTACTGTCCAGGTCTCCTCCCTATTAATTGCTGTGTGATTTTTTTTTCCCCTCTTTATGCCATTTGCCATAACCCCTTTAGGCCATATTTAGTCACTGACCTTAAATGTGCAATTTTGTTTTTTTTGATTTGGAGTCTCACTCTGTGGTTTAGGCTGGAGTGCAGTGGCATGATCATGGCTCGTCACAACCTTGACCTTCTGGACTCAGGTGATCCTCCCAAATAGCTGGACTACAGGCGTGCACCACCACACTCAGCTAATTTTTGAATTTCTTTGAAGAGATGAGGTCTCTCCATGTTTCTCAGGCTAGCCTCAAACTCCTGGGCTCAAGCAATCCTCCTTTTTTGGCTTCTCAAAGTGCTGGGAAAACAGGTGAAAGCCACTGGATCCAGCCCTAAATGTACATTTTAAAAATGTTTTTTGGGGCCTGGTTCAGTGGCTCAGCCTGTAATCCCAGCACTTTGGGAGGCCGAGGTGAGTGGATTGCCTGAGCCCGCGGGTTCGAGACCCGCCTGGGCAACTTGACGAGACCTCATCTCTACAATAAATCAAAAAATTAGCCGGGTGAGGTAGTGTGGGCCTGTAGTTCCAGTTAATTAGAAGGCTGAGGCAGAAGGATCGCCGGAGCCCAGCAGGTCGAGGCTGCGGTGGCCGGGAACGGCCACTGCACTCCAGTCTGGGCAACAGAGTGAGACTCCAACTCAAAAACAAAAAAAATGTTTTTAGATGTTTTGGTTTATTTTTGTTAGGGGTCAGCAAGCATTTTGTATCAGGAGCCAAAAGATGTAAATATTTTGGGCTTTTTGAGTCCTGTGGTCTCTGGGCATTATATGGCCAAAGCAGCCATTGATGATATATGAGTGAGTGGGCGTGGTTATATGCCAGTAAAGCTTTATTGATGGGCACTGAGGCACTCTGATCCCATATTCACACTTTCTACCACCATCACCATTCCTAACTCCAGAACCTTTTCATCATCCCAAACAGAACCTCTGTCCCCATGAAACACTAATGCCCTGTTCTCCCTTCCCCCCCTTGCTCCTGGTGTCCACCATTCTGTTTTCTGTGTCTATGAACTTAACTTCTTTGAGGGTACTGCATATAAATGGAATCCTAGCTGGGTTTGGTGGCTCAGCCTGTAATCCCGCGCTTTGGGAGGCTGAGGTGAGTGGATTGCCTGAGCCCGTGGGTTCGAGACCCGCCTGGGCAACTTGGCGAGACCTCATCTCTACAATGAAAATCAAAAATTAGCCGGGTGTGGTAGTGTGCACCTGTAGTTCCAGCTACTTAGAAGGTTAAGGCGGAAGGATCGCCAGAGCCCAGCAGGTCGAGGCTGCGGTGACTGGGAGCGGCCACTGCACTCCCGTCTGGGTGACAGAGTGAGACTCCAACTCAAAAAATAAACAAACAAACAAAAAAATGGAATCCTACAGAATTTGCCCCTTTGTGACTGACTTATTTCACTTAGCATAATGTCCCCATGTTTATCTGTGTTGCAGCCTGTGTCTGGATTTCCTTCATTTAAAAAAAATTTATAAACGTTTCATTAATTTTATTTATACATTTATTTTTGACTAGGTAATGCATGCCCATGATACAAAAATTCACAAGGTTTGTAGTCCAGGAAAGATGTGTGGTTCCTTTTCCTCTTTACTTGTGTCCTCCCTGCCCCACACGTGGGCTCTGGGGTGAAGTGGGGTCAAGTCCATCCCCCGGCCATGTACGCCCCCCACCTTGGCTAGGTTGGCAGAACCGCATCTAGGAGACTGGGCCCCCTTTCTCAATTTCCTTCATTTTTAAGGCAGAATCATATTTTACTGTATGTGTATACCACTAAATGAGCATTTTGGAAGCAGACGTTCTTTGATTTCATTTAAAGTCATTTTTAGCTCAGCGTAGTTCCCCAGGAAATGTCCTGACGGAAGGAAGTCTTAGGAACATGCATGACTTCTTCCCATTGGAAGAGCCAGAGTTCTTCAGAGACTTGGGCCACACTTGAATAGGAATTTAAATTATAAACCATTGGCATCTGGAATAAGGGCAGGTGTCTCTGAAATAGAAGGCTGCTGTCAGAGTAAGAGGGAAAATTCAGAATGGTACCCAGGCCTGCCTTTCCAGAATTCTCAGCTGCTTTGCCTAGTTCCTGAGCCCACTGCTGCAGAAGAGGTTTCCTGGGAAGCCCACTGGGATGAGGGTCAGTGAGGGGAGGGGCTCAGGGTCAGAACTGGTAAGTGGAGGAGGGGGGCAGCCATGCAGATTGGGAGGAGCAGGCTGTGATGGGGTGGG
Source organism: Carlito syrichta (assembly GCF_000164805.1). Lineage (NCBI taxonomy): Eukaryota > Metazoa > Chordata > Mammalia > Primates > Tarsiidae > Carlito > Carlito syrichta. The sequence continues at coordinate 38,505 of NW_007232256.1, read as the reverse complement.
TCACAGGGCCTCAGCTGACCCCAGGGGTCCTCTGGAGCTGGCCTTGTCCTGATTCAAGTCAAGAGGGCCAGGCCTTTCTAAACCCATTCTTTGACCATTCATTAGAGCATGGCTGTGCACAAGGCAGTTCCTGTTAGTTGGGGGAGGGGAAGAACAGAGGGATGCCCTGAAAGGAACCTTGGCCACATAGTACAGCATCCACTATCCCAAATTCAGTCCTGTATGTTGTTGGAGGTTCCTGGGAAACCAGCATGGAAAAATACTCAGTGAAAAAGTTTTCTCATTTTTTTTTCATTGATTTGTTGGGTTTTTGGGAAACCGATTTCAGAATTAGCGTATGACTTGTTAAATTTAAATCACACATGAAGTGGTAGGTCAGATTTGGATCAGGCTCCAGGTCCACAAACTGTGGCCCATATTTGAAAACCAAGCTTTATTGGGACACAACCATGCCTGTTTCTGTGTCCTCTGTTTCTGCTTTGGTTTGACAAGGACAGGCTTGGGTAGTTGCAGTGGAGACTGCATGGCCCACAAGGTCAAAGATATTCCCCTTCTGGTCTTTGTGGTTGCCACAGCTTTCTTGGATCGAGAAGCCAAAGGCAGTCCTTTGAGGGACGATAGCCTCATCTTCACGGTTGCCTGGAATATTGAGCTTCAGACTGGTTGGAGGAGGGCTCCCAGATATCGTGTGGGATGCTGTCAGCCTCCGCAGCTGTACGGCTCTGGAGGTCAGTCTGGAATTGGGTTCACAGCACAGGCAGATGGAAACTGTGAATACCAGGGTGGGGCCGCCTTCCCTAGCAGTCACCTTGTTTCTCTGATGTTGTTACCTCGACATGTAGGGGGGTTCTGAGACTCAGGGTAAAAACTTTTAGGAAGTCTCCATTCCAGGTGCTGTCCTTCCTCATACCACAGAGGAATGACTTAATCTAGAAATATGCCGAATCCCCAGTAAAGTAAACCCACAAAAGAATAGAAAACCTTATGAATGTGGGGAAAGCATTTATGAATTCCTCTAGTTTTAGAAGACTTACAAAGGCAATTTAAAAAACTGAACAGGAGAAGAATTTTTTCTGCCGCTGATGGCTTTCAGAATGAGTGCACATTTGTGAGTTAGGTGTTATTTCATGTCATGTTGGTCTCTTTTCTCTCTGCTTTTGTTAGAGTAGGTAGCTCCTAGGTCTGCTTGACATTGTGGAGAACACCGAGTTCAGAAAACTTTGTTTTATTAAATGATTTGATTTTTTCCCCTCTTTATTCAAGTTTGGCTGCTTCCAATAAATTGGCAGAAATGAAGAGCTTCTTCACATTTTGCCAGCACCATTTAAAAGCAATTAAAGCAAATGTAGTTATTAAATTTGAAATTATTGTCTGGGTAAATGATAGTTTAAAATTCAATTTATACTAACACTTTAATGAACAGACCACATCACACATTTTTATGTTCTTAAATTATCTGTGGCTTTAAATTAATTATCTGTGCTCTTTTTTTTTCTTTTGAGTGAGAGTCTCACTTTGTCACCCAGGCTGGAGTGCAGTGGCAGCTCTCAGCCACCCCAGTGTCAACCTGCTGGGCTCAGGTGATGCTTCTGCCTCAGCCTTCCAAGTCGCTGCAACTATAGGCGTTTGCACAGCCATGTCCGGCTAATTTTTTTGATATATTGTAGAGATGAGGTCTCACCAAGTTGCCCAGGCTGGTCTCGAACCCCTGGACTCAGGCACTCCTCTCCCCTTGGCCTCTCAAAGTGCTGGGACTACAGACTTGAGCCACCATGCCTGGCCTTATTTTTGAATTTATTGTAGAGATGAGGTCTCGCCAAGTTGTCCAGGCTGGTCTTGAGCCTCTGAGCTCAGGCAATCCTCTCGCCTTGGCCTCCCAAAGTGCTGGGATTATAGGTGTGAGCCACCCTGCCCAGCTGCGTATTTTTTACATGGACATATTGTGTAGTGATTGGGATTGGGTCTCAGGTGGCCCATTCCATAGAGGGTGAACATTGTGCCCCCACATTCCCTGACACTAATCTAAGAAAATCATATAGTTAATGAATGCACCAGACAGAAAGGGAGGGGAGAGAGGGTGAGGGGAGCTCCTTTCGTTTGTGATGTAATGGGCTTTGAATGTTTCAGAACAATTTAAAATTTTCCTATTTCTTGGTAGTTTTCTAAACTCATGAGAATCTGGAGTGTGTGTGTATGTGTGTGGTTGTTACTGTGTTTTTTGTGTGTTTTGCTCAAAACTGCATGATCACGACCACCATAGCCTCAATATGCTGGGTTCAGATGATCCTTCTACCTTAACCTTCCAAGTAGCTGGAATTAGAGGCATGCGCCACCCACAACCAGCTAACTTTTTGATTTTTTTTTGTACAGACGAGGTCTCGCCAAGTTACACAGGCTGGTCTCTAACTCCTGGGCTCAGGCAATCATCTCATCTTCGTCTCCCAAAGTGCTGGCATTACAGGCTTGAGCCACTGTGCCTGGCCCTGTTGTTACTGTTTTTTGCCTAATAGTTGGTAGATATTTATTGGTTGATTAAATGTCAGTTGCCTCTTATTTCTGGTGAGCAAAGCTGTTACATAGTCCCTTAAGGCCATAAATAAATACTAAGGACCCACTTATTTAAGAAGAGTAGATCTGGCCGTGCTTAAGGGCCTTCTGAGATATGTGCTGTGTATGTGGGTCTCTGTCCAAACCTGCACTGGGAATCCCTCCCCTAATAAGCTTAGGCTATATTTATTTCATGTCAGTTTCCTGGTTTCTGCCCCACCCTGGGCATCTGAGCATCAGTTGATTCGTAAGGGAGGGGTGGAGAGAAGTAAAATGACAGTTCTTTATGTTGTGGGTGAAGAATTACATCCTAGAGGAATTATATGCAAACACATTTAAAAAATATATAATCAGGGACAAAAGTGGGGGGTGGCAAGACTGTGAGCCTGGTTCCTTCTGTTTATGTATCCAGGAATTGGGAGGAATGCCCTGCTCAGCATTCTCATGCCTCCCCAGGCTGGCACCGGGCCCGACAGAGCCCACATTAGTCCACTTGGGCTGCCACGGCAGAGCGCCCACAGGCTGGAGCTCCACCAACATACATGTACTCTCTCACAGCCCTGGAGAAGTCAGGGTGTTTCAGGGCTGGTTCCTCCTGAGTCAGAACTCAGGGTGTCTCAGGGCTGGTTCCTCCCGAGGCCTCTCTCCTTGGCTTGTAGACACCGTCTTCCCCTGTGTCCTCATGTGGTCTCTGCGTTTTGGTGTCCTGACTTCTCTTCTTTTTTTTTTTTTTGGTTGGAATTTTACTCTGTCGCCCAGACTGGAGTGCAGTG